>NC_028641.1:65024534-65038483 GCF_001406875.1 Solanum pennellii
TTGAAGTTCCGGCATGGACTAGCTTTTGTTTATTTTAGCTTCTTAGAATACTCTTAGTTTAGTAATTTGATCATAGATGTTCTTGTGGTGATGACTTCCAGATTTTGGGGAATAATAGATGTTGAATTTTAGAAGTTATTGAATTGGTTTTTATTAATGAGTTTAAGTCTTCCGCATTACTTTCTGTTGATATTATATTGAAATGTTAGGGTTTAGATTGGTTGGTTCGCTCACATAGGAGGGTAAGTGTGGGTGCCAGTCGCGGCTCGATTTTGGGTCGTGACAGAAATTTAAATTTTTAATTTTTTAATTATTATAATAAAAATTATATTCAATTAAAAAAAAAATCTTTAAGTTCTATTTTTTTTTAAATTACCGGTCCGTCCCGGTTACCGGTCCGGTATATTACCGGTTCCCTTCCGAACCGGGACGGAACAGTACAATTTTTACCGGTTTCCCGGTCCAGTCCGGTCTGGTCCCGATTTCAGAACGTTACCAGTTTGCACAGTACCGGTTCCGTCCCGGTTCCGGTAATTACCGGACCGGTTCACCCGGTTCCGGTACCGCTGCCATGCTTAGACGAGAGTATTAAACAATCAAGAGTGTTAGACTGTGAGAAATGAGAGTGAGTTAAGAATGAGGGTAGAGTCTTCTTTGTATAGTGAACGAGGGGGGCACAAATAAGGGAAATTAAGATTTTAAGGAATTAATTAATATAACATTTTTCTTATTCTAAAGGACAAACTCAGAAAATAATTTTTTTACCAAATATAAGCAAAAGGAATACTATTTTTCTTAAACTTAGGAAGAGTAATACTATTTTTCTTAAACAATGAAGAGTCAAATCAAATATAATTTAAAATATTCTTTTTAACCAAATATAAACAAATAAGAAATATGTCAATTTTCAAAATAAGGAAAAAGGATGAAAAAAATCAAGAAAGACATGTAATAATTAAATACGAGGAGGGTGATAATTACAGCTCAAAGATATACCAATATACCTTTACCATAGTCGGACATGATTGCATCTTACTTATTATAATTTCTTACTATTACACTATCCAAAAGTCGAGTACCCAATACACATTTAAGGTTGATTTCCAGGATATATGACCTAGCATATCCTTATTAAACCCTAAAATGGAAGAACAAATCAATTAATGGCAGTCAACATATCAGCAGTATTATTGAGCAGAAAACTTATTACGGGAGAGTTTCTTGAATTAATCTTCAATCAAAATTTTGACAAATCAACTCATTTACAGGATATCTTACTAAATCAGTTTAGAAATCAGCAACAGTAACCAGACACATATCTTAAATTAGACGACATTTCAACAAAGCTAAAATATGCATATGTACGTTGTTTAGAAAATGACTATGAAATAGTTCATGAATCACGAGATCAGCAAAACTAGCCGATAAAGAGAAAATAGTCTAAAATAAGCATTCATAAGAAACAAGGTTTCTCTATAGATGAAATGAACATATATGATGGGAAAATTTTAAAAGAGAAACTAACATGGACGGATCTGTCGATATCCGTATAAAACCAACCAAAATGTCGAGGTCCAAGAAAAATCCATTATCGATACTTCGTTGTCTTCGACGGAGAAATAGGCGACTGGTGGCGTTGGTTTTGGTGCCTCCTCCGGAAAAGAGACGCGGGGTCTCTATAGCTCACTGCTGCTACTTGTTCTGGCGAGCTGCCGGCCGGAGCTATGGTTGTAGGCTGTTTCTGCTTGCTGCTGTCCGTTGGAGCTGTTGTTTGCAGCGCGCTGCTGTTGCTCGCTGGTGGCCTTGCATAAGTCTCGGAGCTGCGCTGCCGCTACTGGTGGTCCTGCAAAGAGAGGAGAAAAGAGAGAAGAGGAAGGGAAATAGAGAGAAGAGGAGAAGGGAGAGAGAGGATCGCCGATAGACGATTTTCGCCGGCTGCCTGCCTCGCCGAGATGCTGGTTGCAGCTTCTGCATCTCACCAGAGATGAGAGAGAAGGGGCGGCGGATGGATAGAGAGAGAGAGGAGAGGAAGAGTGAAAAAAAATTATTTAGGGTTGGGGTCTTCCTTGAATAGTTTAAAAGGTAGGAAAATATTGATTGAATATGGACCATTATATTATTTTAGGTGAGTGACTAGGATTTGATCGAAAGAAAGTACGGATGAGATTATAATGAATAGGTTTTGAGAGTTGAAATGAATGGCCGAAATTGAAATAAAAAATTGACTAAAATTGAAATGAAAGGCAGCTATAATTGAAATTAAATTGGAATAAAATTGACAAAAATTAGAATAGAATGGGCTAAGATTCAAATAATTTTGAAGAAAATTAAGGAATTGCTATCCAATTAAAATACTACATAATATTATTTTTTATATATAATTAAAAATCACTTATATTAAAAAATTTGAATCAAACAATTATTTTGAAATTTATTAATAATTTTAAAAATATTTTAATAATATTTACAATAACTCATAAAGTAAACTTACAAAAATATATAATTTTTATACAAAATCGACTAAAATTTTAAACACAAAAATATATTTTAAAATATGTATATAATCGAATAGTATTCCCCAAAAAGGGCTAAAGGTCGGTCAAAAATTTGGGTGTCAACAGTTGCCCCTTGGTTGCTTGGGAATGAAGAATGAATTGTCCGGCAACCAATGTTGACTTTGTAGCCGATTTTGTTCGATTGACGAGAGACATCATTGAGATTAATTGAAACGATGTAGAGTTGAAAAAGTGTACGATCGAGACTTTGGTATTAAGCCGCCTATATATCTCTGGTTATACAAAAATTAGGTCCTGTGTAGTTCTAGATTTAGGTACAGACGAGGCTCCTAAAAACTGAAAAAGCGATAAGATATTTGAAAGGGAACGATATCATCTTGAATGGATAAGATTAGAGTAGCGAGAAGAGCAATGATAGAGTAGCAAGAACACATGACCATGCCTGCAAAATCTAAAATGACTAAGCATCCAATTGTAAAACGGACAAGCCTAAACGTCATTTTATAAGGCAAACAAGCCTAGTTTTATATTATAAGGCAGACAAGCCTAATGTCCTATTATAAGGCGGACGAGCCTAAATGTCGTATTGTAAGGCGGACGAGCTTAATGTCCTATAATAATGCGGAAGAGCCTAAATGTCGGATTGTAAGGTGCACAAGCCTAACGTCATATCGTGAGGTTGACGAGCTTGGTGTCTTATTATAAGGAGGATGAGCCTAGTCGTATTATAAGGTCGACGAACATAGATGTCCCATTATAAGGCGGACGAGCCTAAATGTCACATTGTAAGGTGGATGAGCATAACGTCATATTGTAAGACAGACGAACCTGTTGTCCTATTATGAGGCGGACGAGCCGAAATGTCGAATCAGTAGGTCACAATAATGAGTTGAACCCAATAATATCCTCAAAATAGCCTGAATGGTAGCATGAGTAGCCAAACGATAATGGGAGTAACCAAGAATTTGATAGAGTCTTTATTTGGGACAACCATGTAAGCATGGAAACGACAGTTCAGAGGGCAATGGATCTTGTTTGTAACTAACACAAAAAATGATTTCAACTTTTATAATAAAAAGAACTAAGAATTTAGAAAAGTGAGGGCTGAAAAAAAAAGAAATTAATGACGGGGTGGGTGGGTGGTGATTTGTTGCAAAGACGACATAGGGTTAAAGAAGAAAAATAAGAAAATATGAGTGTGTGGAGGGTGATTTTGAAGAATAAAAGGATGTGGTGGGTGATTTGTTTTTGAAGAAGAGAAGAAAGTTTAGGGTTAGGAGTGGAAAGAGTGTTGGAGAAGAAGAGAAATTGGGGTGGGTGTGAGAGAGGATTAATGAAGAAATAAGTTCTTTTAATAAAAAAAATTAAATAAAATGTAGAGTATTTACGCGCTTGGAAGTAAATGTATTCGTACATTCATACATTTTTTCAACTCAACAATATTTATCTCACATAGATTTGGTCAATGGTCAGAGGGGTTCCAAATATTATGTTTTAAGAAGTTCAAAGGTTCAATTGATAAAGTATAGAGTAAAAAGATTTAGAATACAAACTCATACAAGTATAAGGTTCTATCAGACCATTTCACCTTTATTATATCTTCCCCCAAATCAATTAAATTGTAGCCCTTTTTATTCAATCTATTTAATTTGTAGCCTTTTCTACTAAATTTTATCTCATTTTAAACAAATTAACTCAATATAAAACTCTAGATCTCATCTTTAATCCCAACCGTCCGTTCCATTCTTTTAAATCTCAACCTACATCTCATTTTGATCCAACAGCTAAGATTGCGTCTCCTACCACTTTCCTATAAAAATATCCTAACACCCTAATCCTATTTTCATTTTTCTCCTCGTGCGACAGGCGCCACTCCCGTATCTCCCAACTTCGTCTATCGTCGGCAAAGACCAACAACGGAACCCCTGCTCCACCCTCACTCGCGCGGACAACCACCAAGCGAGCCCCTGATCTCCTTCTTCTCTTTCCTTATGGATCTTCTCCAACAACTAGTGAATAGCAGCCACTTCAGCACCTAAATCAGTCGCCCTTCTCCCCCGCTTTTTCTTTCCCTGCCTCTTTTCTCTTCCCTGCTATCCTGCGAAGCGCCACACGTGCACCTCAATCCGCTTGCTTCTCTTCTTCTCATTGGTTTCGACCGAAAATTCCGGCAAGACAACCACCATGAAAATCCGTTTCAAGCAAATCATCATCCTTCCTCCAGCGAGATCGACAACAATGACAATGAGAGCATCATTTCTCCGACGCTCCGACCAGTCAGACCAGGCAAAGCCCTAATGTTTTTTAGGGCTATTAAAGTCGGATCTTCACAGATTTGTCCAGGTTCATTTTTTAGATTAAACATATTTATTAGATTGCCTTATATTTTATAGTATAGTAGTTATGATTGCATTCTTACGCTATATGAAATCTAATAATGATCATGAAATATCTGTGTAGCATGTTATGATTTTGAGTTCCTAAACTTGTGCATTTTCTACTTTGTGTGTTCCTATTTTTGTTTGAAAGCAATCTGCCCCTATTGTAAATGAGTATTACTAAGCCCTTGTTGAGTTGTGGTTTCTTGATTCAATTGTAGCAAGTCTTAATATACGTATTTTATTTATTTGCATAATTAATTGATTAATCTTAGTATCTCCATGATTCATGCTTATTTTCATTTTTATTCCTTAATCGATTTATACACCTTAATATTTACATATCCTTGATAAACTTTGATATGATTCTTCTCCTTGATAGATTCTATTTATTCTCCAGCTTTTCATTCTTTTAGTTAGTGTAGACAACTTTGATTTGATTGTTCTTGGAAAACTTTTGCTTGTTATGGTAAGTAAATATACATATGTGACCTTTAAATATGGTAGTCTCTAAATCATGTTATTTTGGACTGAAGTCTTTGACTGTATTAACATGGCTCCTTCAAAATTAGAAGATCATTCATGAATTTTTCCTTCGATTTATTTATTATGATAGATTCATCAATGGTAATCTCTAATTTTCAATTGACTATTTTACTTTTAAATCGCACTATTTGAATACCTTGGTTTATGGTAAAATCCATGCTTTAATGCACGCTATTACTTTCTTCTTTTTTTTTAAAAAATTTAGACGTAGTATCAAATTTTATAAACTGAATTTTTTAAACTCGCATGGTTATGATAATATCATTGATTAAATACCTACAATATGGGTCTAATTGAGTAGAATAATTTTGTTTCCTTTTCTCTACTTTTGTATTTATCTACATTTTACTATAAAAATAAGTCTCTTTATATTCTATCCACACGCTTAAACAAGCACAACACTCTCGTACACTCTCAAATGCAATAATATTCTTATATACTACCTTAAAAGTTTTTGTTGTTCTTGTGGCTGCACAAAGTATGAACTTCAGTTCTTTCATCAAGTTTGTGTGCTTATTTGAATGTTGCTTAACTAGTTTGTTATCTTTGCTAGAATTATAATCTATGGTATGTTCAAGGTAGTTACTTCATTATGTATTTTGTTATCTTGTCTTACCCTATTGTCCTTATAAATTTACTTTGTTTAATAGTACCTTAATTACATTAGTATTTTACTTTAAGGTACTAAGAACAAACAAACTCTCACTCCTTTGACTATTCTTGCACGTACACTACTGTTACGATGTTCCTTGGAATTCAATCATGGCAAGTGGAGAAGTCAACACGAGAAGCCGAACTAAAGTTGAATTGTCGTCACCCCAAAAGGCGTATCAGGTACATTTTTTGAAATATGAAAAACTTAACTTCTTGTATGAAGCTCACATATTGCTTTACAAAAATATGACAACTCGTTAATCCCTCCATTCTAATTTTAAATCATCCTTTAAAAATCTTAAAAATATGAAAAAAATTATTATGTCAACTTATCAACCGACTTCCATACAATCTTAATATAAAAATAATATACTTATATTTTAGTTTCACATGATTTTATAAATACCAATTTTCCTTAGTACTCTTGAATAAGTTTTTAAAAAAGCATATTTTTGTCTTCTCTTAAGTCATTTAAGAGAGTTGATCACAAAAAATGGAATAGAGGGAGTAACATCATATTGGCCCCATTTTAGCCTTGTCATATTTTTTTCTCGCTCTCTCTCTAGCAACTTTATCTTTATATGTTGTTGATTGCAATTCACATGATATATTTTAATTATTTTTATTTAGAAGAAATTAGGTTAGTTGATATGTCCTTTCTTCGCCTTATGTTTATTTTACTTATATTTAGTTTTTCCTTTTATTTCATACTATCCAAACATTTTACACATTTTATTAGAAGCGATCAGGTCAATCTCTCAATCTTATTTTATTAAAATGTCAAACATCTTATTTTTGTATTTGATACTCGACAACCTTGGTTTGGTCCATTGGATTTGTATTTTCTTGTAGCTTCATTAGCTCGGTATGTGCCATTTTTTATTAACTCGCATACATTTAATTTGCCTATTTAAAAATTAAAGTTTGCATGTCTAAATATCTTATTCAACAAGGCTTATATTAATTATATAATAATGGATTCATGCTTAATTTATTCACCCATACCAAATATACTTTTTATATTCTACATTTTATAGTGACCCTATTTTCATGTTTAATCCTCATATATTTCCCAATATCCTATCGGAACCCCCATTTATGGACCTCGAAGGGTTCTTAACACCTTTCTTTTAATATATAATGAACCCTTACCCAATCTATGATTTTGCAAACCTTTTTAATTAATTTTATTGTAGTTCGGATATAATAGTGTCCTAACGTGCCTTTAATTCTTTAGGTGACGACTCTTATTCATTATTAATCCTAAAAGAGTTGTCATGTCATTGCACAAACCGATTTCAAAAAATGGGGCACGATAATAGCCACCAGTGTGAGTTTAGCTGAAGATAATGGTACTAAAGAGACATTGCCACTACACATAAAAAAGGTTCTAGAAAAGAACAAAGATGTGATGTTTAAAGAGTTTCCAATGCACTTATCTCCTAGGTTCGAGGTAGATAATAATATCGAACTAGAGCCTAGAGCGAAACCACCCACACATTCTTTATATCACATAGATCAACAGAGATTTAGGAGTTGAGGAAGAAGTTGAAGGAGTTGCTCGAAGCCGGTCACATCCGCCATCTGAAGCACCCTATAGAGTGTCGATCCTGTTTAGAAAGAACAAATATAGGTTGTCATGTTTCTGCATAGATTGTCGCATTCTCAACAAAGTGAAATAAAGAACAGATACCTCATCCCACTTTGTGCCGACTTGTTCAAGAAACTTGGACATTCCAAGTAGTTCAGCAAGGTTGACCTTCGAAGAGGCTACCAGCAAGTTCACATATGAGAAGGGAATTAGCCAAAGACGATGTATGTCACTAGATATGGAGATTTTGAGTGATTGGTGATGCCCTTCAGATTAACCAACACATCTTCTACCGTTTGAAAACTAATGAACAATATATTTCATCCATACTTAGATCATTTTGTAATGGTATACCTAAATGAAATATTCATCTATAATAATATCTTAGAGGAACATGTCGATAACTTGAAAAATGTTTTCCAAGTACTACGAGAGAACAACCTTTACATCAAGCGCAAGAGATATTAGTTTTCCCAGCATGAAGTACACTTCTAAGGGAACGTCATTAGCCAAGATCGGTTTTGGATGGATGAGGGCAAGGTATGAACCACTAGCTATTTCCATTCACGGAAGAAACTCATACCAAAGCATGTAATGTGGCCAGATTTCTTAATCGAATTTGATTATGAGTTAGTGTACAAGCCAGGCAAGGGCAAAATGTTACAGCTGATACTTCGAGTAGAAAGTCTGAGCTTATTTTCATAACCACAACCTTCTGTGATATTGAACACACTATTAAGGATGATATGCAACATGATCCGTAAGAAAAATGACTTATAGAGCTAGCTGCTTAAGGCAAATGAGAGACTTATGGATGCAATATGGACTATTACTCACCGTCAGATGAAGGAACTATGTGCCCATGTTTGGAACTATTAGGTGGCATATTATAATGGACAACCACAACACATCGTGGGCGGGACACCTGGGGCAGCGTCGCTTAAGGGAAGTGATCGATTCAATCCACTATAGGTCGTGCATGTGAGAAGACATAGATTGTTATATACAGACTTGTCTAGTGTACCAATAAAATAAGATAGAGCAACAACAATGTATAAAACTATTAGAACAACTACCCATAGTGGGGTGCCTCTAGGAGAGTATGACTATGGGCATTATAATCTGCTTACCAAAGTATAACATATATAGGACGATCATGGTCGTGGTGGAAAGGTTTTTGAAGTATGTTAGCTTCATGCCCGCCAAAGCAGGTTTCACTGCTAAAGAGTGTGCAAAATTATTCTTCAAGGTCGTGGTAAAATATTAGGTTTTCTCGACGAAATCATCCGCGAATGAGACTCAGATTTCACAGGAAACTCTTGGAGAGAGTTGTTCGATATGCTTGGAACACATTTGAACTTCTCCACTAGTTTCATGCACAGATGGATGGAGAGATAGAGTGGGTCAATTCTTTATTTGAGCACTGCCTGAGGCACTTTTTGAGTTCACGTAAGAAATATTGGGAAATACTACTAGACATAGTCAAGTTCTCATATAACTTGCCATGGGCGAGCAACCACAAACTTCACAATCACTAACGACCACATTCGAAGGCTTACCATATGGACATAAAAGGAGCTACTGGACACTGCTATATCCTACTTGAACAAGGAAACAGTAAAGATAAAGAAGATTTACAACTGCAAGCGTAGTCCCTCATATCATAAAATTGGGGGCATAGTTTTGGTAATGTTTAACCTAAGGAAGTTTAAGGAACTACGAGGTGTATACTAAAAATTTGGTACGAAAGTATGAGGGACTGTTTAGGATCGTTACCAAGATGGGAAAATCTCATGTAAGTTAGATTTACCACCTCATCTCAAAATCATACCATCGTTCATGCCAGTGGGCTCAAACCATACTATGATGACAAGGATAACCCCAACCGAAGTTAGTCAAGTGATCAGGCACCAATTACCATCACTACCTTGCATTATCGTGAAATTTAGGCTTTTATTGACTACCAATCCAGGCGGAAAAAAGGTTAAAAAACCACTACCATGTTCCTCATCCACTAGAAGGGACAATCCCGGAAGAATCCACATGGGAATGATATGAAGACTTGTGAAAATTCAAAGCCCGAATTTCAGAGTTTATGAAAAAAAAATGCCTCCTGGTCGTCGCAATATAAGTTGGGGAGAGATGACCTACCATGTCATCACACCACTTAGGCACCAAGTGGATCAATGTTGTCCATGTGGAAGACTTACATTGGAAGAACACAAGTCCTTAGTGGAATATTATAGAAATATATGGAGAATTACTTGGATGACCTTAGAATCCCATGTATTTTGCATCAAAGGTTTTTGGAATCTTTTAGTTGTGTAGAATATTCTAGAAAGATGACTTATTTGTAAATAAGTAGGGAATTGTATGGAAACTACTATTTATCTATTAGCCCCTATATGGATAGTATAAATAAAAGGGCATTCATTTGTAAAAACCATCAAACAAATCTTCCAAGTCTTGAACTATAAAAGCTTACTTAAGGAATTCTCTTATGTCTTTCTTAAATCAAATATTCTCTTAGCGGTCTACTGTTAAAAGGACTTAATTGAGCTTGCAAAATCAGGAATGATTTGTGAGCAAGTTGTCAAGTGCCACACGTTATTCTTAATTGAAGTCTAAGTCTATGACACTAGGCTATTTAAAATTTGCTAAGTTAAATTCATTCATTTTCCTGAGGGTTAATTTGGTTCTAAGAGAAATAGTACAACCATATTATCGAGATAATGTGTAGGATATGCAAGTGTAGAGAAAAAAAGTGAGTTTCTTACTAAAATATGGTTGACTTCCCTCCAACAAGTTACCAGAAAATTTATTAACTTAACTCTATTTATCAACTATAATCAAATATTGGTAAAAGTAACTATAGGTGGTCATATAAACTAATTGGAGATGTTGACCTTTTGTAGTGAAGGGGGAAGTGACTTGTTTTTAACTTAGTTATGCATAAATTAATATGAGACCACTTTTCTAATAGAAAACACCTTAATATTAAATAATGTTTTTTTATAAAATAAAATCTTTTAGACCATATTTTAAATCTATCAAATTTGATTATGTCTTATGCTAAAACCAAATCAAGAGATATTTCTTTAAGAATTAGTCTACATAAGTACAAGGTAGACAATACAACTTGTCCTAATAACAAGGAGCATTGTTGCATATCCTTGGCATAGGACACTAAAATCATAATACCCGCCTTCTTACATTTCTAAGCTTACTTAAGTTTGATTCCGAACTTCTTTTTTTTGGGTCATGTGTCTTAAAAGTATTTTGATAGGTAAGAGCTTGCAAAACTTAATTGTGCTCATTTATACCATATTGGTTGTACAAAGAGTGGAAGAAGCTCGAGAATGCTTGTGCCACATACAAGTGGATAGTGTCATCTAGTCTACTTTCACCTCGAGAATTCATGTATTCAATGTTCAATCGGCTTAAAATAATCAGTTTAGTTTGGGCTAAATGAACTACCTGGTGGTGTTATTCTTCATTTGTTGTTCAATAGAGCTTATAATTAGATTTGAGCGAACCATTCCCAATTTATATAATTTGAGTTTAAGAATACTTGAACCCACTAATAGATATTTGTGGATTAGTGAATTCTTGAACTTCTGTTGAAATACCAGAAGGTGGTTCCTCATGTTCAATTATCTCTTCCATAACTAGGCTATCAACTTCCTTGTCTTTCATGACTAGTTCCTCCAGATCTTCATCGGGTTCCATTACATGATTCAATTGGTCTTCCCATAGGGTATCATTAACAGAATGATGATCATGGACAACGTCAAGCATGAATTCGATTTCTGGAATCTTTTCTACGTCCTGTAAAAACAAACTCTTAATCAATATGATGCTATAGGATGTAGAAAAGATTCCAGAATCCATCATCTTCGTTATCCTATTCTCAAAAGTATCAACAAAATGCAAATCCTTTCTAGTCCAATTAATTTGTCTTCTAGGCTTAGGTGAATATGTTCTTTGCCCGAGTTTTTGGTATTCTCACCTCACTAGAATAACAAAATCTCCAACATGCATTTCACTAGGTGGTCCAGGTACTTGCAACTCTAAAGTTATTCCATTAGGCAACATAACCCGAAAATAAAAAAACTTTTCCTTCACTAGTACCAATTTCTTCATCTGAATCAACTTGGATTCTTAAAATCCTAGATTGCTTCTTTCTCCGTGTTTTAGACGAAAAATCATCACGGTGCCTTTTACTCGACCTGTCACCTCATAACAAAAAAAATACTAGTATAATTAGATCAACCTTAAACAAGTGAAATCGTCCATTTTCCAATTCTTCCTATACCAAAAAAATCAACATGAACATACACATATGTAAAGAAAATGGAAGGAATTAAACATCAATGAAGCAAAATGAACAAAATTTAAGCCGAAAAACGGGAAAAAGAAGAGATTTTGACTGATTTTTGGACTTGAGTCTATATGGATGTTTACTACACGTATGCATGGAAAATGAGATCGATGTATATGAAATTTTTTATTATATATATGCATATATGTGTGAGAAATCTTTGTTTTATGAGACTTACATTATTATCTTCTGTTGAAGCTAGTGCCAAATGGCGATTTGCAGAAAATAGATATCGGAAGATAATAATGTTGGTCTCATAAATCAAAGATTTCTTCAGATATATGTATATATACAATAAAAAATTTCATATACATCAATCTGAATTTCCATGAATACATGTAGTAAACATCTATATAGATTCAACTCAAAACATCAGTCATAATCTCTTCTTTTCTTGTTTTTTGGCTTAAATTCCGTTCATTTTGCTTCATTGATGTTTAATTCCTTCCATTTTAGTTATATGTCTGTATGTTCGTGTTGATTTGTTTTTATTATAAGAACAACTGAAAAATCAATGATTTCACTTGTTTACGGTTGATCAAATTTTACTAGTATTTGTTTTTGTTATGTAGTGGCAGGTCGAGTAAAAGGCACCGTGAAGATTTTTTCGGTTGAAACGCGGAAAAAGAAGCCATCTACAATTTCAAGAATCCAAGTTGATTCAGATGAAGAAATTGCTACTTGTGATGGAAAAGTTTTTTATTTTCGAGTTCTATTGCCTAATGGAATAACTTTAGAGTTGCAAGTACATGGACCACCTAGTGAAATGCCTGTTGAGGATTTTGTTATTTTAGTGAGGCAAGAATATCAAAATCTCGGGCAAAGAATAGAGTCACCTAAGCCTAGAAGACAAATTAATTGGACTAGCAAGGATTTGCGATTTGTTGATGCTCTTAAGAACAAGATAACGAAGATGATGGATTTTAGAAAGTTTAAATGCAACAAGTCTCATATGCTAAGGCAAGAGCTAATTTAGTAAAATTCCCTGCATTGAGGGCAAATCAATATGTCATTCATGTCAAGTATCTAAGTTTCACACACATAAACAGCCCCCTAAACTTGTAGGGTTCTCCCCTCAGGTACCTCAACCACGCCATTTTCCTATTGAATCCTTGAACCACCCATAATTTGTTCCTTTTAAACACTGTGGGTTGATGTGGCACAAAATGCGATCTCACGTTGCTGTACCGCGTGAAGACATTTTCAAGGCGCTAATATAGATCCCTGAACCACTAACCAACTCTCTTCTTCACCTTTTAACCCTAATATCTCCTATTTTCCTATTATTTCTCCTCTTTTCTTTCTCTTCATCATTAAGTTGGAGTTTTCCATCAGAATATATCTATTTTTTATTGATTTCTTCTTAATCATCAAGTTCCAATGTCGAAGTTATCTTGTTCATCGATTTATCCTTCTTCAACTAAAAATGGGCTATGTCAATGTGGGGTCGTTATGGACATGAAGACCTCATGGACGCAATCCAACCCTGGTCGTAGGTTCCTTTTTTGCAAAATGACTTCAAAATCTGAGAATTTCAGTTGTAAATAGCAGACATATCACTAAAATAAGACCAATTTATAGGGTTTTCTCGTCTGGAACCATTGTACTTCAGGTCAAAAGTGTTTTGGTGGGAAAATAAACGGGCTTTAGTTGTTTAGGTTTGGGAAATGATTATATGGCACTGATGTGTAAATGGATTGAAGTCTGATTTATTGCAATTTCCATGTGGGAAAGGTGGATCTTATGCACACAATCAACAAAAAATATTTGGGGAAGTTTTGTGCCACATCAGCCTACAATGTTTGAAAGGAACAAATTATGGGTGGTTCAAGAATTCAATATGAAAATGACATAGATGAGATACCTGGGGGGGGGGGGGACCC
>NC_028641.1:65038811-65062081 GCF_001406875.1 Solanum pennellii
ACCTGGGGGGGGGGGGGGAACCCCAACAAATTTAGGGATATGTTTATGTTTTTGTCCTATTATATATAAGCTTACTTGAGTCATAAACATTTCTTTCATAAAAAATGAATAATTTCATAAAGCATATTCATAGCTTCAAGCTTCTTCATAAATTCATCTTTCATCTTTCAAAGCTTGTTCATAAATTCATGTTAATTAGGATTTATAGTCAAAATTAATATATTAATGCATGAGTTCACATGGAATGGTTTAAAATCATACAGTTAAGTCCAAATCATCAAAATAAGATCATAATAAAACACTTGAATCCATCCAAATAGAATCCATAAGGAATTGAGTGAAAATCTAATCAAATTTTGGAAAATTTAATTGGAGAATTTGAAGAAACATTGGGGACTCAATGGGTGAATGGAACTCATCTATGAACTCCCTACATACCTTGATTAAATCCCTAAGCAATGATGAATAATGTAGACATGAACTTGAAGAAATCTAGCTTCTTATTTGTAACACCTCGCTAAGGGTGGCGCGATGATGATGTACTGAGGTATCAAGGTAGGTTGTGTATAACAAGGGTGGATGAAATCCTAGAAAGGATCATGGATAAAGCTCATAGATTTAGATATTCCATTCATCCGGGGTCTACAAAGATGCATCGTAACTTGAGAGAAGCTTATTGGTGGAGCAGTATAAAAGGTATCATAGAGTTTGTTGCTAAGTGTTTGAATTGCCAAAAAGTTAAGGTAGAGAATCAAAGGCCCGGTGGTATGACTCAGAATATAGAGATTCCTTTATGGATGTGGGAGATTATAATCAATATGGACTTCATTACTGATTTGCCACGATCTCGCAGGCGACATTATTCAATTTGGGTGATTATTGATATAATGAAAAAATCAGCCCACTTTTTGCCGGTAAAGACAATCCATTCACCAGAGGATTATGCCAAGTTATACATTCAATAGGTAGCAAGACTTGATAGATTACTGTTTCGATTATACTAGATAGAAGGACACAATTTACGCCACAATTTTGAAAATCTTTTAAAAAAGGCTCAGGTTTAAAGGTGAACTTAAGTACTGCTTTTCATCCCCAGACACATCTCCAAGCAGAGCGCACTATTAAGACTTTAGAAGATATGTTGAGGGCTTGTATGATTTATTTCAAAGGTGATTGGGATGATCACCTACCTCTCATTGAGTTTGCTTATAACAACAATTACCATTTTTAGCATTCAGATGGCTCCTTATGAAGTTCTCTATGGGAGAAGTTGTAGATATCAAACTGGATGGTTCGAGATTGGTGAAGCTGGGTTGATAGGACCAAACATAATTCATCAAGCTATGGAGAAACTGAAAGTCTTGAAAGAGGTAGAATAAGTTAAAGTTTTGTGGGGAAAGAAGTTTGTTGAGGAAGCTACTTGGGATGCTGCCGAGGATATGAAGAAGAGATACCCACATCTCTTGGAATCTGGAAAAGTTCCAAATTAAGGTACTTATACTTTTCTTGGATTTTATTTTAAGTTGGCATATTGTATTTAAATTTTTTCTTTTTGGGTGTTTGAGCTAGATGTTAGATGTCACAGCTAGTTGTTAGATGTCACACTCTTAGTCTGCTTAGAGTGATCTCATTCGAGGTGAAAGAGCTAGAATTAGAAAGAGCCATTTTTGGAAATACATTATATACTTTCTGAGCGGTACACTAACATACTAGTATATGGTGAGTTAGTTTAAATGTAGGCGTCAAACCATATAGTCGGTTTGGGGGAATGAAAAATCTGGAAAATTTGTTTAAGTTATGTTAAGTTTGAGTTTTTGGGTCAACTTCAAACTACCATAACTCCTAGATCACGATAATTTAGGTATGATACAACATACCTAGGAAAGATCTTCGAATTATATTTCCAAGGCCACTAAGTTTGCTTAATTTTGAGATTGTATAAAAGAGATATGCCCATTTAAAGTCGGACTGTTTAGATAAGGAAAATCTAAACCGGATTTTGGAAGGGTATTATGGTCTTTTCCATACCCAATTAATCTATTTCATTTTTAGTTAATCAATTAGGGTCAAAACTGAATTGGTTCTTTTTTCACAATTGAAAATTCGTGTTAGGGCTTTAGAGAGAAGAGAAGAGGAAAGTCAAGATCCGTCATCTTCATAAGTAATTGATTGTGGATTTCGTCAAGGATTTGATCCTACCTGGGTATGTGAGACTTTCATAATGTTGGCTTCATTAACCCACGTGCCAAACATGTTTATTTCAGTGTGAATTCGTCCTAAAAAGATTATAAGTTTGAGTATTCTTGATGGGTCTTCTTGAATTGCTTCATTCTTGAATTCGATTTATGATTGAGGAGTTCTTGAGAGTTTAACGTCGACTTTTAGAGTTTCTTTGAGTTAGATTCTTGTATGTATGCTTTGGGTACCTGAATCTAAAGAGATATTGAGAAAGAGAATCAAAATTAATCGAACTAAGGTAAGAAAATGAGAGGAAAAGTTCATCAATTTTCCATGGGGCAATACTGGCGCGAGGATGGATGGGGCATATGTCCCCCTTGTTCCAGGAGGGTTGGGGCGACCCTCCAGCTGAGTCATACTTTTTAGATGGTTCCTTAGTGTTTTTAGCATACACTAGTGTGATCCACTTAGTTGAGGCGTTCTACATCCCGACAAATGATAAGGTAGTTTTGGCAGCGTGGGCGAGATGTTGTATCATCACATAGCTCATAGTGATGGTTTTCAGTTAGTGAAACTCCCACAATGGTATACTGCTTTATTTATATATGTATAATGAGTTGTTCTTACTGCTTAAAGGATTTCTATAAATGCATCTTTATTATTGTTTATTTCGGCATTAAATTGAGTATTCATGAGTTGAGTAAAGCTAAGGTAAGTGTTTCTTTCAGAATTCAGTTCAAGCTTATTTCATGTTTAATTTTCCCCTCGAATTTTGTACATTCAATGTACTAACTCGATTTGGCCTACATTATTTTACGATGCAAATACAGGTAACCAGGATCAATATCCATGGTCTGGTTGATCCAGTTGAGCACTCAGAGTCAGTTGGTGAGCCTCCTTTCTCTCAGAAGACCCCTTTTATTTGCTTTATAGTTAGTTCATTAGGATGTCGTGGGTCTTGTGCCGGCGTCCATCTATGATGTTCGAGGCTTCATAGAAGTTAGTTCATTTGTTGTTATCCTGTTATTGGATTAAGTATAGACTTGAGTTTCCATTTCGCTATGCTAAATGTTTATTTCTAAAACATTCTCATTTTAGTTTGAGAAAGTTTAGTTTGAGAGAGTTGAGTTATCCTGCATTTGAATTCTCTTTTTGAAACTTAAAGTGTTACACCCCAGAAATTTTTCGAATTGAGACTCAAACCATCCTATGTAGTAATTAGGATTTTAACGAGGAAAATTAAAATTTCTTGAGTGTTAAGGTCCTTAGATGTAGCACCTTGAGTTAAAAGAAGAACTAAAAGAGATCTCATTCGACTCATTACTAAGTTCCTTTAAGTTTTGAGTCAAATTCAAACGGCCATAACTTTTAGTACAGAATGACTTAGGTGGGTTACCAGGTACTCAATGAAAGGTCTTTGTTCTTACCAACACCGTCAAATTTGCTAAGTTTGTAGTTTGAATGAGTGATATGTGCTCTTTTGAAATCAATGATTCCAGTTAAGGAAAGCTACCCGAAAATCGTAGGTGTATTGCGATCTTTTCCAAACCCAGTCAGATTTAATTTATTTTTTAGTAATATTTTAGGGGTATAATCTGATTAGGTTCAGTTTTATAATCCTTATATACTCCTAAGGTTTTAGTTTAGAGTTCAAGAAGAGAAGAGAAGAGAAAAGAGGAGAAATGATCAAGGCGTTCGTCGAGATTCTTGAGAATTGTTGGAGATTTTTTCCATGGGTTTGATCCCTAAGAGGTATGTAAGATTCCATAGTGTTGGATTTTTTCACCCACATTCCAATCATGTTAATTTTATCGTTATATTCGTTTTAGAAAGATGAAGGTTTAATGTTCTTGAATTATGTTCTTGAAATTGGCTTTCGTTCTTGAGTTAAGATGAGATTGTTGAGTTCTTGAGGAAATCGAGTCAATTTTAGTGTTATGTTTTATTATATTCTTGATTACATGTATTGAATCAAATTTAGGCAAATTGGGGTTAGAAAACGAGGAAGAAAAAGTGAGACAAGGATTAGGTACTAGGTCCGCGACGCAGACATGTAGGTCACAGATTCCACAATTTCAAAAATTATTTTAACCAAACATTATAATTCATCTCTGCATCGCGGACTTGCTCCCCAGACAATGTTTTTCATCTGTTTCTCATGTTTAACTATCTAAAAACACTCATAATATCCCGAGATCTTTCCTATCACAAATCACAACCTTGAATTCATAAATCAAATTCAAGGTAGAGTTGAGAGTCAAATTGTGAGAGTTCTTTCAAACATTTTTGAGAAAGTCCCTTAAAGTCTTTTTAAGGAGTCTTCTACAACTAATAGTGACATGTTACAACACTCGATCAAGTGAATATGAGAATGATGAGAATGTATTCATGAGCCTAATTTTTCATGACGAGATCCTTCATATCATGAACCATAAGTCTTGAATTCATAATTCACATTCAAGAGAGATGTAAGAGTGGAGTTTAACAAAGCCTTTGAGTTTACTTGTGCATTTATTGAGATCTACTATTGGTTTCAACAAAGTTTTGAGGAAGTAAGTAAGATAATGAGAAGAATCGTACATATGAGTTCCATGTAGTTATGTAGACCTTTGAATCGAGTCGTTCATACCCATAAATTCCGCATGGACCCCATAAATTGAATATCATTGAGAGGAGTATCTTAAAGTTCTAAGTCTTGAGTATAAAGTTCTTAATCACCTTTGAGATTATAATTCTAACCATGATACTTTTACATGTTACCCATGAAGTCCTTGAGTTGAATTGTTCATCCACATAATCTTGCATGAACCCTATAAGTCGAATAGTCTTAAGATGAGAAGTATCTTTGAGTCCTTGAGTCGAGCAGTTCATGCTTATAATTATGCATGAACCCTCTGAGTTGAGCATTCTTGAAATGAATAGTATCATTGATGTTTTTGAGTTCCAAGTATTGAGTTCTATTTATGGTTATTGAAAATTTTTCATCGAGTCGTTCACGTCCATAATTCAGCATTAACCATATTAAGAAGTCCTTTACAAATGTTTTAAATTTGTTTTAGAACTTAAGCTTTGAATTTAGTAAATAGTAAGAGTACAGTTCATTTTCTTTAAAATGATATATGGGAATTTAGTATTTCCAAGAGTAAATGTTTTCACATTTAAGATGAGAGGAAACTGAGATTCCCAAAAGAGTTTTGAGCAGTTTGAGTACCATCTCTATTTAGAGAAAGATTTTAAGTAATAATCTCAATCCACAAAAAAATTTATATTTCTAAACATATGATATGATTATTTTGGGAGTAATGTTGAGACCAATATGGGGACGAGTTTGAGTTCACATGACTCATGTCTCTATAAACCATGTATCCTTCAGGGGTAGAAAGGATCATACTTTTTAGATGATTCCTTAGTGATTGTTAGCATAGACTAGTGGATCCACTTAGTTAAGACTAACTATATGAAGGCAAAGTATAGGATAGTTCTGGCAGCGCGCGCAAGACATCGTATCATCACTTAGGGTCATAGTGGTGATTGTCTGTTACAGAAACTCCCACAGAGTTATATTGTATTTTTACATACACATTGAGTATTATTGTATTTTTCAATACATTGACTTTCTATCTATAGTTATACAACTTTTCATATATATATAACATCTTTTATTATTGGTTTATCCTTTAGTATGATGAGTTGAGTCTTTCGAGTTGAGTATCTTGAGTTGAGTATTTTATCCTTGAGTACCTCCGAGTTGTGCATCTTTGAGTAGTTTTGAGTACCTTTAATTATTCCTTGATTTGAGTTGAACCGTGTTTCATTGAGTTGAATTGAGTTGAGAAGAGCTAAGTATGTTACCTTTTTATCAAGTTCAAACTTACGTTTATAATTTAGAATTCCCCTAACATTCTCGTATATTCCACGTACTGAACCATTACTATTTCATGATGCAGATATAAGTATTCATGATCATCAATATGAGCTTTGTTGATAACACATTGAGTTTGATTTAGCTATGGTGAGACTTCTTGCTTCCGATGGATTTCATTTGCTTTTTCAGTTTCATCAGGATGTCGTGGGTCTTGTCCCGACTTCCATCTTTGTCATTTAGAGGCTTCATAGATAGACAATAGAGTTTCAGAAGTCTGTTTCATTTATCTTATTAAATGTATTTAAGATGTAAGTTGCCTATTTTATGGCGAGTTGAATAATTTATTTTTATTTCGAGTTAATTATTTTAGTTTCATGAATATGCTTGAGTTAGTCTTCCACTTGTAGTAAGCTAAGATGAGATTCGCTTGGGGATCAGAAATGGTTCTCAAGTGCCAGCCATGTCCAAGGTGTAGGCTCAGTTCGTGACATCAAGTCTTCCGCTGAGTGTCAAGCCAAGGGCAAGGGTCGCTTGGGACCAACAATGGTTCTCAAGTGCTAGTCCCGCCCAGGGTGTAGGCTCATAGCGTCACATTTTTCTTTGTTGATCTAGAGAGAAATTTTTTAGAGTAGATGAATTTGGTCAAGTTTAGGCGATTTTAGGAGAATGAATTGAATTTGGAGATTTTTGGGACAAAAAGTTTATATATGGCATATGAAAGAAGGTAAAACGATATAGTATTGCGTTAAAACAATTGGGAAAATAATGCAGCAACCCTTACTTAAAATTGCCAAAATGCCTCTCTAGAAGGGCTTCACGGTCCGTCTATATCATGATGGACCGTCAAGTAGGTCGTGAAGCTGTCCTGCCTAATAGGGCATCACTAAAAGATATGATCATCGAAGTTGACCCAAAATTCTAAGTCTTACAAGTTTCCTTCACAAAAGACTTAGCAGACTATTTAGACGTCCGTGGTCTTTTTATAGTGACCTAGGATGACACCCTATAAAATGGGTTACTTGTACGACCCATTTGACGGGCTGTTTGGGCATTGTGGGGTGAACCTTGCCTTAGGCAGGTTTTGGAAAGTGTTCACGAGCCCTTTGATGGACTGTTGTCCCTTACACGGCCTGTCCAAGTCTCTGTGAAGGATTCATTGTCCATTTTTGGTTCATGACTTACCCGTTCGACCCTTTCTAGCCTTTTTTTGAATACGAGGTGAATTGCATCATGTTTATAAGTTATTTTCACCATTTAATCACTATATTTGTCCTAATAATTTTATTTAGACATGTCGCAATCTCCAGGTTTGCTAAGACTGACAGATTGCAAACTTTAGATCAATTTTTCTTTCAGATATGACTTTCGTGCTTATATATCTATTACAATAAATTAAAGGGAAAAGGGTCAAAATTACCCCTCATCTTTGTTTTATTGGTAGATTTTACCCCTATCATTAAAAACATTTTATATTTACCATGTCATCAATAAACATAACAAATATATTCTTCCTTGGATGGAAAGCCCCAAATCAATTCAAATTATCCAATTTTACTTAAATTACCCAATTTAAACCCGACCCACTTAATAATATAACCCATTTCTTTTACCCAAATAATTTTTTATTTTCCCCAAAACCACCACCACCTTCTCTGAGATCTCCTCACCACCAACCCTTCAGAGTTAAACTAATTCACATAAATCTTAAATTTTCAATACTAACGGTCAGAGCAACTGATTCTAGCACCCTCACAGATGTGTACGCCATTGCCAAACGTTCAGAGATCTGTGAAGATGTACACATCAAAGCAAAAGATTCACAAAAGACAAAATGTTGAACCGTCTTAATTTGAGGTGTCTGTTGGACAGGATTTATTTGATTCGGAACACACCAACCTAGAGCTAAAAGTGAATTTAATGATCTATACATCAATTCAGTAGTTCAAATTGATGCGTCGGGGAATAGGAGAGCTATTGTCATACATTCCTTCAAGACTGAGGAAAGCTTTCTGCAAGGTCCATGCCAGGCTTGTTAGGGAGCTTGAGAAGAAATTTGGTTGAAAGGATGTGATTTTCATTGCCACCAGCAGGATAGTGAGTCTCACAAAGAGGGGCTCTACTGCCGGCGGCCTTGCACCAGGACCCTTACTTCTGTCCATGATACCATGTCAGATGATTTGGTTGTCCCTACAGACATTATAGGAAAGCGAACTAGATGTTGTGTTGATGGATCCAAGATAATGAAGGTCTACTTTGACCCCAAGGAGAGTAATAACACAGAGTACATGCTGGAGACTTTTTCTGCAGTTTACCAGAAGCTTTGAGGCAAAGATGTCGTATTCAAGTACCCCAACACTGAGGCTTGAAGACACAAAATAGCGATGTTTTAACTCTTTGTTGCAAAACTATAAAATTAGTAGCTAATTTATAAAGTTTTGACATTTGCATTTTGTTTGAAGGCAGATAACAGTATCTAGACAATTATTGGATCTCATTGAAACTTTGTTGAGAAAAAAAGAAAAATATTTGATACTAACCGTGTATATTTGATTGTAAAACCGTGTACCAAAATCATTATTTATATTCTTCACTAGGGAATCACTAAACCTGAAGAAGTGAGGAAGTTTAAAAGTGAAGGGATGCCGCTACATTACAGTAACAAGAAGGGTGATTTATATGTTAAATTTTAGGTTCTTTTACCCACGTCGTTGACGGAGGACCAAAAGAAACAAATCAAGGAGGTTCTTGGTTAGGATACAATATATTATTTGGTGGGTGTGGAGATTTCAGAGAGGGTGGTGGCTTTGGTGGTGGTGGTGGGAAAAACAAAGTTAATTTGGTTAAAAGAAATAAATTATATTATTAAGTGGGTCGGGTCAGGTTAAAATTGGGTAATTCTAGTAAAATCGGATAATTTTATTTTATTTGGAGCTTTCCATCCAAGGAGGGGTATATTCGTTAAGTTTATTGAACGCAAGGATAAAAATTAACTTGATATTAACAGAAGGGGCAAAATCAACAAATAAAACAAAGTTGGGGGTAATTTTTGAAAGTCAAGAGGGGGCGGGGGTGAATTAAAATTCCATCAATCCACTTCCTACTCTGGTCAGTCGACTCACCTGCACGTTAGTGAAACAGGTAAATAGTAATAATAAAATTCCCTTCAGTCAACTTCCTATTCTGGTCAGTCGACTCACATACACGTTAGTTAAGCAGAAAAACAGTAATAATAACTTGCAGAGTGTTTTTATACAGGTTTGGATTACTGATGTGGTGCCTAGTCTAGTCCCTATTGGTTATAAGGGTTTCCTTAAAGTTTTGTTGAGAACTTGGGTGTTACAAAATGTTACGATTAAGAGCCGTCTGATATGCAAATCAGACCTTCTTCTTTGATACAACCTCTACATGTATATTCTACACTCAGATCTTTCTTTCTCTTTTCTTAAAAATTGTTCACTCAAGGATGTACAAAGTTTTATGAAAGATAAAATAAGATTATAATATAAGTTCAAGTGAAGTGCATACTTCACATATGGCTAAGAGTGGTTAATATAGCTTTGGAGGACTTTGCTCTTTTATGGAAACCAAAGGGAGTTTGAATCAAGGATCTTTTATTAAGTCCTTGATTTTATTCTGATTAATTTGTTGATTCATGTCCATATTAGATATGTGCATGAGAAAATCAATATTCTCCTTTGTATGATGATCTTCTTATGGTCTTGAGTCTTTGTCGGACATCGTTAACTTGAATGCATCCTTTGCTTTTGATTTCTTCCTTGTAGTCATTGATGTTAACTTATCTTGTTGTCTTGAAAGTATCCTTTGATTGATGCACATTATCTCTTTCCTTCCTTAATTCATTTGTTCTACGATCTTGAATTATTTTGCAATCTTGAATATATTTGATTGATTTCTAGTATCTCTGATTGATCATGATCTGCTTGATTGATTCTGGAATCTAATTGATTCTAGAGATCAAGACATATCATTCTTGCAATAGTAATTGCAACCTTGGACATATTCTGCAATCTTGAATATATTTGATTGATTTCTAAAATCTTTGATTTATCATGATCTGCTTGATTGATTCTAGAGATCAAGAAATATATTGCAATAGTAAAATGCAATATTTGTTTTCCTTTTGTGTCTCCTACATCACATCATGGCTTTCCCTCTTGATGTAGTATGATTTGATTTCTTTGCCTTTATTGATGAATATATTTTCTCCTTCTTTACATGTTATATTCTTGGCTCATCTTTTTCCTTCTTTTTCTGCAACAAGTCACAAGTCGATTAAGTGTTTCATTATTAAAATTATCCAATTTTATGAGGCTAACAATCTCCCCCTTCTTTATAATGACAACTAAGTCACAATTTGTATAGACTTAAAGAAATAGTGAAACTTCCCTGATATATTTTATAGCTCCCCCTATCTTTAAGTTATATAGCTCACTCTAACTTGATTTATTCATGTTAAAGAGACTTGGGACTATTCTCCCCCTTTGGCATAATAAAAAAGAAAGACCAAGAGAGACCATAACAGAATCAACAAACTAAAAAAATCAGAAGATCTTGAATAAAAAGATGCTTAATATCAAACAATTGATGCATTATCCATAATAATTTGGTACCACAACTTCCAACAGCTAGATACTCGGATTCTGTAGTAGATAGTGCAACCAAAGTTTGCTTCTTACTGTACTAGGAGAACAATGATTGTTCTAAAATTTGACACGGTCAACTAGTACTTTTTTGGAAATTTTTATCACCAGCAAAATCAACATATGTATATCCAATTAAATTAAAATGAGATGATTGAGGGTACCATAATTCCAGTTCTATATTTTTTATAAGATGACAAATATTCCTTTACTGACTGTCTTGCTACCAGAGAAAAAGTTTCATTGTAATCAATACCTTCCTTGAACAACCAAACTTGCTTTGTTACAAATAACTTTTTCATCTTCATTTAGATTATTTCGAAAGATCTCCTTGGTTTCAATTCCGGAACAATTTTTTTGTTTTTCAGTGAGAGTCCATACTTAGATTCTTTCAACTGAAAAAGTCCTTCGCTTGTTTCTAGGATTCATCTTCCATTGCTACATTTATACGATTTGGTTCAATCTGAGAGTCAAGGGCGAGAAGGCTTGCTTTTTCAATGAAAGATCTGGTTTGAAGTGAATCAGATGGCTTCCCCATGATGATGTTATTTGAATAGCTAGCATCATGTCTCTATTATCTGCGCATACCTTTTTTACCATCTGAACTAGTCAACTCTAGTTCTGGAGTAGTTGAATGCTCTATATAATATGATCAGAAGTATTTGAGAGGTTCTCAGAGTTTGCTGTTGGAGTAGTTTCATCATATTTAGACTCTACTTCCTGCATCCTTGGGTTAGTATCATAAAAGAAACAAGAACAAATTCTTCAACACTTAAAGTTCTTATGTTAAAAGCTAAAAAATGTACGACTAACGGGTGCATAATAATATTTCTTAATCTCTTCTTGGATCAAACTCACCCAGATTTGTCTTACAATTTGTGAATGAGACATTTGAATCCGAAATGGTGAAAATAACTTATATGGTTCTAGCAGATGATTTCCCAATTCTACCACTTGTTATACTGAGGTGATCTAGGGGATGAGGAATTTTGGGTGAATCCATTTTCTTCACACAACTCCTCAAATTCTTTATTCTTAAATTCTTCTCCATGATTGACTACAAACTATGGAAATAAAATATTTCGCTTCTCTTTGTACTCTTCTACAAAACACTTCAAAGTTAGAGAAAACTTCATTTTATGAGATGGGAAAATTATCCAAGTAAATCTTAAGAGGCCAGCAACAATAACAAGACATTTTTCTTACCACCAATGCCAGAGAGATCCATATGTAGAAGTTGCAAAGGTTTAGTGGTACTTACATTATCTTTAAACTTGAACAAAGAATGAGTTTGCTTACCACGCTGATAGGCATCACATATATGGTCCTATCGAATTTTAAAACTTTTAGAAGCCCAATGACTAGTTCAAATCTGGACAATAGTGGCATCGATCATCATTTCTTTTGAATTCATTGTTATTGAATTTCTGTTGAGGTCTCTATCTTCTTTGTCTAAGCATTTGTTTGACACCTCTATTTATGAGAGCCATTTCTTCCCTTTGATATTCATCGACTTCCTATCCAATGTCAGATGTCTCAGCTGTAAATGTCACAGTCTTCTTTTTATCATATTTGTTGTACCTGTTAATATGCTTTTGTTCATACACCATTAACTTTCCTCGAAGTTCATTGTATGTCATTTTCTTCAAATCTCCATCCCAGAATGGCAGGTTTAGTTTTCCAAGCCTTGGGAGACTTATGACGAGTTTTCTGACTAGTAGTACATTTGAATACACTATTACAAGTGATTTGAGTTTGTAGACAATTTTACTGAATCTCAAAAACATGGATTCAACATTTTCATATTCGTCCATTTTGAATAACTCATATTCATTTATAAGTGAACTGATCCCTTTACTTTAGTGGTACCTTCATAAGTCACTTCTAGTTTGTCCCACATTTCTTTTGCACAACATAAATATCAAATTATTCAGGATCAAATGGCTTTTTTAGTTCAATCTTTTTCAGTCAAATGTGGAATAGGCTTCAGGCCCTTCTTGATTACTATCCATGATTGATGATCATTTGAAGATACAAAGATTCTAAATATGTATTTCCATTGAGAGTAATGATGTCCATTAAAGTATGGTGGTCGATTTGAGGAATGTCCGTCTTGAAGTAACGCGCCAGGATCTTGATAGTGTGCAATTGGATCTTTGCTCACGTGTGGCTAAATATTGAAGTAGTGAGACCTGATTTGTTATTAATTGAAAGTCAAGAGAGAGAAGGGGTGAATCGAAATTCCCTTAATTCAACTTACTACTCTGGCCAGTCGACTCACCTGCACGTTAGTAATACAGATAAATAGTAATAATAAAATTCCCTTCAGCCGACTTCCTACTCTGGTCAGTCGATTCACCTGCACGTTAGTAAAACAGATAAAAATTAATAATAACTTGTTATAAGTAAATAATACAGAGTGTTTTTATACTGTTTCGGATCACCGATGTGGTTCCTAGTCCAGTCCCCTTGGGTTACAAGGGTTTCCTTAAGAGTTAGTTGAGAACTTGGGTGTTACATAATATTTACGATTAAGAGCCCATCTGATATGCAAATAAGACCTTCTTCTTTGACACAACCTCTAACTGTATGACCTACACTTAGATCTTTCTTTCTCTTTTCTTTAAAATTGTTCACTCAAGGGTGTACAGAGTTTTATGAAAATAAAAGAAGATTACAATATAAGTTCATGTGAAGTAAGTGAAGTGCATACTTCACAACTATGGCTACGAGAGGTTTATATTGCTTTGAAGGACTTTCCTATTTTATGGAAACCGAAGGAGTTTGAATCAAGAATCTTTGATTAAGTGTTTGATTTTATTTTGATTGATTTGTTGATTCATGTCCATATCAGATATGTGCATGAGCAAATTGATTTGTTCCTTTGTATAATGATCTTCTTGTGGTCTTGATCTTTGGTTGATCTCGTCAACTTGAATGCATCCCTTGATTTTGATTTCTTCCTTTTAGTCTTGGATGTTAATTGATCTTGTTGTCTTGAAAGTATCCTTTGATTGATGCATGTTATCGCTTTCCTTCCTTAATTGATTTTTTCTACAATCTTGAGTATATATTCTGCAATCTCAAATATATTCGATTTATTTCTACAATATCTGATTGATCAGATCTGCTTAATTGATTGTGGAATCTAATCGATTCTAGAGATCAAGACATATCTTGAATATATTTGATTGATTTATGGAATCTCTAATTAATGATGATTTGCTTGATTGATTCTGGAATCTCATTGATTGTAGAGATATACGACATATATTTCTTGCAATCGTAAATGCAATATTTGTTTTCCTTTTGTGTCTCGTACATCACATCATGACTTTCCATCTTGATGTAGTGTGATTTGATATCTTTCCATTTTGATTTCTTTGCCTTGATTGATGAACATGTTTATGATATCCTTCCTTATTTTGGTGGACATCTTCAATAGAATTCTTTGTCTTCCTTGATTGCTGGCTTTCTTGTAAGTTGGAGTTTTGTTGTCTTCCTTGGTTGTTGGATACTTGCCTTTATAGGTTGATTTACTCATTTCCTTGATTAATTGAGTTTTGTTGATTCACAGAAGTTCGATTGTTGTAATCCTTGATTGTGATAGTGTCACTATAATACTCATCAGATCCTGCAAGAAATATTAGTGTAACCTCTTGCAACTATGAAGAACTAGAAAAAAGTTTAAAATATGAAAATACTTATTTTTGGAAAGAATAAGAAAATCTGGAAATTTTTATGTATGTTAAAAAGTGAGTTTTGGCCAACTTCAAACGATCGTAAATCCTATCCCAGGATGATTTGGGTGTAGTTACAGATATAGTTGGAAAGACCTTGGAATTTTCTTTCCAACGCCGCCAAGTTTTCTTGATTCCGAGTTTGTATGAGTGAGTTATGCCTTTCAAAAATTGGGTTGTTGGATTAGTCCTATCCCAATTTAGGAAGGGAAAATTTGTCTTTTTCTTACAAAATTATTTTATTTCATTTTTGGGTAATTAATTGGGTCTAATCTAATCTTATTCATTTTACGCTTTTAGAAAAAAACAAGTTACGGTTTTAAGAGAAGAGAAAAGAAGAGAAGAAAGGAGAAGAACATTCAGAATTCGTCAAGATCGTCGCGTTTAGCTTGTTGCTTTCTTTGGGGATGATATTTAAAAGGTATGTGAGATCACATAGCGTTGGTTTAGTTACACGCCAACCATGTTTCAATTCAGCGGATTAAAGTATTACAATGTTAAGAAATTGAGTTTCTGAAGAAAATTGTTGAAAGTTTCGTTGAAATCATGTGGGCTGTTTAGTTGAAGTTTCTTGAGGTTTAATTCATATTTTTGGGTGTGATTTCAGCTTGAATATATCATATATTAAGATTACTAATGATCCTAAGTGTCTTGGGAAAGAACCATAGAAGTTTAGAGGGTTTTGAGATTGAAAACAAAGGACAAAAGTTGGGGTTTACCAGGGGAAGAGGGTGGGGCGTCGCACCAGCAACCTCCCCCCCAAAAAATATCTGTTTGTAGGGCTCTGGGGTGGCGCTCCAGCCATAGCGCCCCAACCAGCCCTGTGAAGTTTGAGGGCTGGCGCCCGACGTCACTCTGAGCACTAGGGACGTCAGTTCTCCCCATTCTTCCCCCATCTTTTCGTAGTAGTTCCTTAGTGATGTACCTGTGTTTCTTAGTTAATCCCAAAACTCGAAGGTATATCTAAACATCATGAAACCATCCATAAAGATGATATCATAAAACTTGAATCCATAGTCCAAACAAAGAAAGTTAAGATCAAAGTCAAAGAAGTTAAGAGTAAAGTCTAAAAGTTAAGAAACAAGTCAAAACAAAGTCTGAATAGTTTTCAAGAGACTTTTAACAATGTTTTAACTTTGCTTTAATACTAAAAGTATCAAGTTAAGTAAAAACTAAATATTTGAGTTCATTTCTCAAAAGTTACAAGGTAACTAAGTGTTCCCTAAGAGTTTATAAATGTTTTAACATTTTAGATAAGAGGAAACTAAGATTTACCAAAAAGAGCTTTGAGCAAGACAAGGGAACATCTTGTCACGCCCCGAGCTACCCCCGAGACGCGAACACGGAACCTAGGACCACAAGTGATCCCAAGCTAACCCTGCTGGCATGATCATGAGCATACTAAAGATAATAAACTGATGCGGAAGCTAAATCATAATTAAATCTGAAAAGATGGGGAATACCCATATTCTATAACTGAGATATTTGAAAACAATGAGTTTAATACAAAGGAAATATTAACTCAATACAAAACTGAATCTAACCATGCCTGAAATAAGCCTCTAAACTGGACTAGAAATACTGGGACAAGCACCTAGCTAAATCTAGCAAAATTGAAACTAAATGACTAAAGACTGAAATGACACTCATGACTGTTGTCCTCGGAGAATGAGGACACACCACTGAATCTGCTGAACTGGAGATCGGAAATCGATCTATGCGTGATCTGAATGCTGAGAACCTGAGCCTACATCACAAGAAGATATAGCACATGTATGCGTCAGTACTTGAAAGGTACTGAGCATGTAGGATAGAGTAAAGCTAAAATAAAACATAACTGGACAAGCATAAAAGCAAGTATAATAATCTGACATGATAAACTCTATTTTGAGCTAACTGAATGCAATGACCAATTTATAATATGCTGAAGCTAAATACTGAATATACTGATAACTGGTCAATGCAGAGAGTCTGACTGATCTGCGGGAGCTACTAATAATCGATAATAAAACAACATGAGCTAAATGTGGAGTCCGATGTATACGCCTCATCTAGAGGACCAATACACCCTACCAGAGGTATAAAGGCATGATGGCATAATTACTAAATTGATTGCCCATAGAGGGGACTTACAACCTACTTGACTAGTAGTTCTAGGACTATTGGGTACGTTGAACCCTAGTCCAACTCAGTATTATTCTACTCCCATGAATTATGTTATTAACTGAATATGACTGAGTTTTCTGTGAATACTGGATAGCTCAAAACTAAACATGCAAACTAAGAAGGCAATAATTAATCTGGTAATTATGCATTCATAACTGAGGCATGCATATCTGAAGTAACTGAAATATCTGACCTAGAATGTGTAATTCAAGAACTAAAGAAATACATAGCTAGGGTTCTGAAATTCATGCGATAATCTGAGTAATAACATGATAATCTGATTTGGAACATATATTTAATGAATTCATGAAGTTCTAGAAACCCTAGGTTTAATCATGATAAGAGAATTAAGAATCTGACTGAAAGCTAGGGACCCAATGGGTGAAAGGACCTCGTGATGAATTCCACGGAAAAATATTTAAGTTTTGGGGATGGAACTGCTGGAGCTTGTGGCGTTCTTGAACTAGGGTTCTTGAGCTTTTTCTCCTCTCTTGCTTCTAATTTTCTACGTTTTGATTTAATGATTTGACTTGAATATGTTTTAATTATGTTTATAGGCTTAAATTGATTAAAATATGATGATTTAATGTCAAAACAACGTAACTTACGGTGTGAACGGAGTGGAAAAGGTCCAAAAAAATCCCTGCGAAGGTTGTTGTCGGACCAAACGACGGCCAGGACTGGCGGTCCGTCGTCTGCCCCACGCCCCGTCGCTGGGTCCGTCGTCAGGGCCTGTTCGACAAGCATTTACTAAAATGGACATAACATTTTAGTCGAAGGTCTGATTTTAGCAAGGTTGGTGGCTATGGAAAGATAATTCAATTATGTATCTGTAGGTAGGTAATGGGACACCTAATTCATTTTGTGCTAAGAGTTATGACCTTTTTAAGTTGACCCAACTGCATTTCCCCTCAACTGTCTGCAAATTTTCCCCCTACGGTCAGACCTACGGACCGTGCTGGTCATCCATAGCTCTTGTCAGAGAGTGGGTGAATGGGGGTCTCGATCGATGGTACGCTCTGCCTACCAATCCGTCTGTGGATGAAATGTTTTACTAAGGTTAACTTGAGTATCAAGACCTTTCTGAAATGACTTCCAAAAACGAGAGGTAAACTGAGGACCTCTATCTGAGATTATACACAAAGGAACCCCATGCAACCTCACAATCTCATTACTGTAAAGCCTTGCATAGTCTTCTGCCGAATATGTAGTCTTGACCGCCAAGAAGCGAGAAGACTTAGTCATCCTATCAACTATCACCCAAATGGAGTCATGCTGTCTGCGAGTACGCGGTAATCATGTTATGAAGTCCGTATTGATCACATCCCACTTCCAATTAGGAATATCGATCTCTTGAGTCATACCCCCTGGTTTATGATGTTATACCTTGACTTGCTGGCAATTGGGGCACTTACTCACAAAGTCTGTTGTATTCCTCTTCATGTCATTCCACCAATAGACTTCCCACAGATCGCAGTACACTTTAGTGGAAGCTGGATGAATAGAATACCTAGAGTTATGGGCTTCTGCAAGAATATGCTGTCTTAACTCGCCCACATCAGGAACACACAATCTACCCTGGTAGCGAAGTACACCATCTCCTCCTTGGGAGAAAACCTTCACTCTCTGATTATGGACTGCACCCTTAAGTTAAAGCAAGATTGGATCACTCTCTTGCTTTTCTTTAACCTCCACTACCAAAGACGATTCTGCCTTATTCTGAACTGTTACACCATTGTCAGATATGCTCATAAGGTGAGCTCCCAAGCGAGCAAGCCTGTGAACATCCTTCACTAGATCCTTCCTTTCGTCCTCAACATGGGCTACACTACCCATAGATAATCTACTAAGACCATATTCTACTACATTAGCCTTACCCGGCTGATAATGCACACTCATATCATAATCCTTAAAGAACTCTAGCCATCTCCTATGGCGAAGATTCAAATCTTTCTGGGTGAACACATACTGAAGGCTCTTATGGTTGGTGAACACATCTACGTGAACACCACACAAGCAGTGTCTCCAGATCTTGAGTGCAAACACCACTGCTACAAGCTCGAGGTCATGAGTTGGATAGTTCTTCTCATGAAGCTTAAGCTGTCTAGAGGCATAAGCTATCACCTTACCTCGTTGCATCAACACACAACCTAGGCCAACTCTGGATGCATCATAATAGATCACATAGCCATTTGAACCCTCTGGTAGAGTCAAGACAGGAGCTGTAGTCATTCTTGTTTTCAACTCTGCAAAACTTTTCTCACAATCATCTGACAATTGAAAATTGACCATCTTCTGAGTCAACCTAGTCAATGGTAAGGCTATGGAGGAGAATCCTTCCACGAACCCTCTATAATAACCCTCTAGACCTAAGAAACTTCTGATATCTGTAGCAGATGTAGGTCTGGGCCACATTTTCACTGCTTCTCTCTTCTGTGAATCCACTCGGATCCCTTCGCTAGATACAATGTGACCAAGAAAAGAAACGGATTGCAACAAGAACTCACATTTACTAAACTTAGGGAATAACTGGCGATCCTTGAGATTCTGTAAAACAATTCTCAAACGACTTGCATGTTCTTCGTCACTCCTACAGTAAATAAGGATATCATCAATAAAGACGATAACGAACAAGTCCAAGTACTGTTTGAAAACTCTGTTCATAAAATACATTAAAGATGCAGGAGCATTAGTTAGTCCAAACGACATAACTACAAATTCATAATGACTATACCGAGTTCTGAAGGGTGTTTTCGGAATGTCACTATCTCTGACTCTGAGTTGATGATAACCCGATCTAAGGTCTATCTTTGAGAAATGGCTAGCACCCTGATGTTGGTTAAACAAGTCATCAATCCTAGGGATGGAATACTTTTTTTTGATTGTGACATTGTTCAACTATCTATAGTCAATGCACATTCTGAGAGAACCATCTTTCCTGCCTTAAGGTAATAAATAAATCGACCCATAGGCGCTAAGCTACTACCTTTCCATTCTTAGATTGATTCTTCTGGAAACTAATAATGAACAATCCTAGATCTACATTCGACTGAGACATAACATGAGTGATATACCGTGGTTTCATGGTATTATTAATACTTTTTCCTTAAGTTTAGTGTGTGCAAAAGCCTTTTTGTGCTAATTTTGATATTAGTTTCTCCTTATTTGCAGGAAATCTGTCCAAAGATGAATGCGGAGGTTTTTGACCGAAGAAATGCAGAAGAGACCACCTACGGAGCTTGTGATGGTCCGTCATACTCGTGACGGTCCGTTGGTGGCATCGTAGTGCAGCTGCTGAAGGAAGATGGGGAAGTCTGACCAAGTGTGGGGTTACGGAGTGCGTGACGGACCGTCGTAGCCATGAAGGTCCGTCCTGATGGTTCGTCATGAAGTTTAGAGAAGTAGTCCCAGTACCCAAATTCCAAGAGTTTAAGTTTTTTGGAACGGAGACCCTCGACGGACCGTTGTGCCTGTAACTATCCGTCATATCTGCCGTCGAGGGTAATGAAGAGAGCAGCAGAAGAAATTGCACAAGTATGGGATGACGGAGTCCATGACGGTCCGTCGTGACCACGACGATCCGTCGCGAGGTCCGTCGACCCAGCTGCATTTTGACAGATTTCCAGCATATAGAGTCCTTATTTAATTAGGTGTTTATTTTTTTATAAATAGTTCTAAAAACATTATTTTTGAGGTTAGACCCTGGATTATTTTTAGAATATTTGTTAGACTCTTGATTATTTTTTAGTCCTTTTGTGAGACTCTTGAATATTTTGAGATACTTGTAATTGATTGTTGGTGATTTTTGTTGATTAATCAAGCAAACTTTCGGATTTTACTCTTTCTCATTGAAGTAAGTACATGATTTCTTATACCATATATTTGAATATTGTGATTATGACTATGGGTAACTAAACTCCATAACTAGGGTTGTGGGAACCATAGGCGAATAATGAGGTAAAACCTAACTAAAATAACAATTCTAGAATAGTGTCTTGCATGTATTGATAATTCTTTTGCTTAGAAGTCTTTTTAACGGATAGCCAACGTTAGAACTCGCCTTAATGCTACTTGCCGGACCAAGGAGGTAGATAATAGGAAAAGAATTATCAACATAGATTTAGTGTATACTATAGCTAGTATTGATTGGTACGAGGTAATAACTTAGTCAAATATCGAATACGATGCTTAATATGAGGTAAAGATAAGGGTTACTATAGCAACACACATTGCCGGACCAAGGTGCGGAGTGAAATTTTCTAGATGCAGGACCAAGGATTTAGAAATACATAACTTATCACTTTGCATGCAAGATACTAGGAAAGAATTGTTATAGTTAGAATTATCAAGTTATGAACCTGTGGGGAACACGTAAACCCTAGTTACTTTGATTAATTGATTAAACTCCAACATTCGAAGCTGTTAGTTGTCTCTTTTAATTTCGCTAGTTATTTTCATTTATTTAGAAATAGAAAACCCCCCTTTTATCATTTTTTCTTTCCAAGGAAGTAATTGCTGAACAATAGTAATAATAGATTGAAGTTAAGTCTAAACTATTTTCCTCGTGGGAACGATCCCAACCTCATTAGTTGGGTTATTTACTTGACACGACCGCTTTACTTCTTATTTGAGAAGTACGTTTGAGCGTATCAAATTTTGGTTCCGCTGCCGGGGAAAGTAGCTTTTAGATTAACTTAAACTTATTACTATAGTTTAGTTGATATTTTCTTGATTTTACTTTGTTTTATTGTTTTTGATTCGTGCAGTACCATCCTCCTTGTATGCCAAATACACGGAAAGGAAGAGAACCCTTGTTTCCCTACAATCACGAATTAGAGCGTACACTACGCAACATGAATCGAAACTAGGGAATTAATGATGATGATCCAAACCAGAACATCCCAGCTCAGGTTGATGTTCATGGTCAGTTGTTACCCGATGCTCCGGGTGAACACCAACTGAGGGGACAAAATCCCGCTCCACGGCCCCAAGAATACTACAGAGGCTATGACAACATAATAGACTCCGATGGGCCACTTGTCTTGCCTCCTCTACCACCAGGTCACACCTTTGTGGTAACTAGTAGCCTGATGCAAATGCTTACTACCAGAGGTTTGTTTTCAGGGATACCTTCTGAGGATCCACATGCCCATATAGCTAAGGTAAGGACAGTGTGTAAAAGCTGTGTAGGAAGGCCTGACTTGGACTTGGATGTAATAGGGATTAGAGTGCTTTCTCTCTCACTGACGGGAGAGGCTGCTATATGGTTCAGTGAGCTCCCTTACAACTCAATTTTCACTTGGAACCAACTAAGGGACGTTTTCTTAGCACGCTACTACCCGGTCTCAAAGAAACTAAACCACAAAGACAGAGTGAACAACTTTGTGGCACTACCAGGAGAGTCAATTAGTAGTTCTTGGGATAGATTCACCTCGTTTTTTAGAAGCGTCCCAAATCACCGTATAGATGATGAGTCACTGAAGGAATACTTCTATCGGGGACAGGATGATAATAATAAAGCGGTGTTGGACACTATAGCAGGTGGATCTTATGGGGAGTGTCCTTATGCTGAGATTGCTGGAAATTTAGAGAAAATATCCCGGAATAATAAAGCTTGAAGTACTAGGAAGTCAGATACTGGGAGAAACACCTTCGCAGTGCAGTCCACTCACAACCCAGCCACAGATGAGATTCGTGAAGAAATGGCTCAGATGAGAACTGAGCTTGGGTTGGTACTAAAACATATCACTAGGGGTGCAGAAAAGATAAATGCAGTTAATTACTTGTCTAAACCACCACCACCTAACGATGAATGCTATTATGCGGAGGATTTCTATACAGTAAATGAGCAGACGGGGGGTTTCCGACCGAGTGCCCAAGGCTCAAATCAGTATAATTGGCGCCAAGGTCAAGGGAACCAAGGTTAGATCTATGGTAACTATAACCGTGAGGGTCATTATGTCCGAGATGGAAACTACAACCGCGACAACAACTTCAACATGGGTAACTACGGTAACAGAAATGATAGGAATGGGCCCTATGTCCCTCCTCAAAATCGTGAAATTACTCCTAGGGATGGTGGAGATAGTATGACGCGAGTTGAGGATATGTCACTCTTCCTAGCAACACTGTCCAAAATCTGAAAAATAATGCACACTGTATGGCAATCACTACTCGAGGTGGTAAGCAAACCATTGACCCACCTATGCCGTCTAATGAGGAAAAGGTGAGAAAGGATGATGATAAGGTGGTAAAGGGTAGTGGTGAAGCAGAAGATAGCACTGGAAAAGATGCAGAAATCCCTATGAAGGTAATTCCCATGCCTAGACCACCACCACCCTTCCCTCAAAGATTAGTGAAAAAGACCGAGGATGGTAAATATCGGCGTTTTATAACAATGCTGAAGCAGCTTTCTATCAATGTCCCTTTGGTAGAAGCCCTAGAACAAATGCCCGATTATGCCAAGTTTATGAAAGATCTGGTTACAAAGAAAGGATCGATCACTTTCGAGGATGATGATAGAATGCAGCATTGTAGTGTTATTGCTACAAGATCTCTCGTATAGAAGAAAGAAGATCCGGGTGCGTTCACTATTCCTTGTACAGTCGGGTCATTACATTTTGTGAAAGCATTATGTGATCTGGGGGCAAGCATAAATCT
>NC_028641.1:65063157-65066204 GCF_001406875.1 Solanum pennellii
CCATATCCCACAAAGAAAAGATGAAGAAGGAGAATGAACAAAAAAGTGAAAAACAAGAGTTTATGGTTGGGGATTTGGTGCTTTTAGATAGTTCTAGGTTGCCTTGGCTTCCGGGCAAGCTCAAGTCCAAACGGACTGGCCCTTACTTGATTACCCAAGTATTCCCTCATGGAGCAGTTGAGTTAAAAACCAAGGAGGGAGTGCGGTTTAAGGTGAATAGAGAACGAATAAAACTCTATTTTAGGCATACTGCATCGGTGAATGAAGTGATACAGGCATACCATCCTGATGAAGGCTGAGTAATCAAGTGTCCTCAGTCGTGCCGCGATGTTAAATCAGGCGCTTGTTGGGAGGCAACCCTATACTTATAGTTTTTTTTCCTTTTTAGTAATGGTAGCATTTTCTACTAATGAGTTTTAAATTTGCAGGCACATCACCAGGAAATTCTGCAGAAAATTACTCTGCAGCAGTCACTGACAGATACAGCGACGAACTGTTGTGCCTGTGACGGACCGTCGCATGAATCCGCCGTGCCAGGTACGTCTTTCTATTATTTTCAAACTAGGGCACACGCGATGGAACCAACGACGTACCGTCACAACCGAGATGGACCGTCATCGGGGAATCGTCGCGTCATTAATGAAGCGTACCCGACCCGACCTGGGTGGGTGTTTTTAAAAAATTCAACATTTAAAACCCCCACCCCTTCATTTCACCCCATTCCTTCACTCTTTCTCCCATTTCCCTCCCTTTTCAACTTCCAAAGATCATAACCTCTCCCTCTTACAACCGATCATTTTCCCCAAATTCTCCAAATTCCTAAAATTCATCATCTACTAGTTGGAGCTGCTGCTGTGGGTCTCTACTTGATCACAAAGTACCTTTCTCTCTTATTTTTCTCAAATTCTCAGGTATGTGTCTCTAATTTCTACTCATTTATATTGCATTTTTGTTTATCAATTAGTATTAGACTTGTTCTTCTTGATATGTTCATTCTTTAATAAAATTCTGTCTGACCTAGGTTGAAAATCCTCGAAATTGCCATGTTAAAACCCTAGAAATATGTGTTTTAGCATTGCTATTTTACTAGGTATTTGGGTTAGACAAATGTAGGTTAAAACACTACCAATTCGATTTGGGTCATAGGGGATGAATGTGGCATCCCCGGTTCTGTCACTGAGTTACAGAACGAGACCCCGGTGATGGACCATCGTACCCACGACGGACCGTCATTGGGTCCGTTCCAACAGCCCTAACACCCTACTGTCCAATTTTCTCCAAGTGTCCTCAAACGGACAACTACGACGGACCGTCGTACCCATGATGGTCCGTCCTGCACAACCGTTCTGGTTGTCGGAGACCCTGTTCCTAAGGTTCTCTTTCTATTTTTCTAAGTGTCCTCAAACGGACAACTAAGACGGACTGTCATACCCACGACGGTCCGTCCTGCATGACCGTTATGATGGTCAGAAACCCCTCTCCTAAGGGTCTCCATATTTTTTTCAAGTGTCCTCTGACGGACACCTACGACGGACCGTCGTACCTTTGACGGTCCGTCCTGCACATACCATCATACTTGTCAGAGACTCTCCTTCAGGGTTCTTTATATAAACAAAGTCTAATTAAGACACGACTAACCCCATGACGGTCCGTTATACTCACGACGAGCCGTCACCTGGCCCGTCGTGTTTCACTGTTACTATAGAAATGTCATTACATCTTAACTCTTTTATGTATTTTGTGTGGTTTTGCTTGTCTTGTTTGCTCCTTCTAGTACAAATATTGATTCTTTACAGTTACTATCTATTATGGAACCAAAACAAGATCGAGTCTGCGCACGCGGACAATTGAAGTCTGTCGCCCCGTCTGCTTACCTGGTCATTGGCTGTGATGATGAGCGTGACCCCGAGTACGTGCCCCAGGCACATCGACCCCATCCCGAGCTGCACGTGCTGCCAGAGCCACATCCAAAAAGGTGGCGTCCGGCGTAGTCATTGCCTCCCAGTCTGATGAGGATCGCACACTGACCGGCACACCTTCTGGGTCAGCTACTAATGACGAAGGAGTGTCTTTTTTCTTAGGACCCACCACCCCTGCAGAGTCTGCCTCGTCTGATAAGGCTGACAATTCGGAATCCACACCCGGTTCACCGACTCATGCTCTCACCCCGGTGACCGACCAACCAAGCCGGTGGTGTGTCGACGGGCAGTATCAAGTCTATTCCGATGCAAAGTTCTTGAATGACAAAGGAGTCATGACTCGGACACTTACATTGGAGCGGCAGGTCCTTACGGGAAGTCTCCCGACGATGCCAGAGATCCACAATCTCTTCACCAGACATCGACTAGAGTGGACAGCGCGTCCATTGGGACGTTATAGTGAAGAGCTGGTCCGAGAGTTCTACGACTCCTACGTAGCGACTCTCCGATCATAGATTGATAAGCGGGCTGCCCCCGCCAAACAGGCCCCACTGGAGCAGGTCCGAGTACGTGGCGTTCAGGTTGATATCTCCCTGCCTGCCATCCGCCAGTTTCTATACGGCGAGAATGTTGATTCTAATCGGACCCCTCTCACTGCCGAGTTTGACTACCGATGGCAGATTGTCAAAGATGGCCAATTTATACATGAGCCATCGCTGAGAGAGACCACCAAGAGGTGGATGGCCCTGCACTTGTCCGTTGATGGAGAGGGTGCTGACTGGGTGACCGAGCCGAAGGGAGCCATCAAGAAGGCTAACCTAACCTTCACGGCGAAGTTTTTGTGGTTGATTGTCCGCCACTGCCTTTCCCCCACAGCCGCTGATAATATAGTCACATGGGATCGAGCAGTACTGATGGCGGCGATGATAGACGGGTTTGAGGTGGATTTTGCATGGCTCCTACAGGCGGTCATGCACGAGAGGGCTTTTAAGGTCACAAATACTTACCCTTTCCCGTGCATGATATTTTCGCTATGCAGGTCACAGGTGTGCCTATATGGCACGTTGATCAGCTCAAGACCCCGCTGGGCACTGTTGATATCAGCCTCATCAGGGATGAGGCCAATGA
>NC_028641.1:65066265-65115053 GCF_001406875.1 Solanum pennellii
CCTTGGATGCAGAAGTCTATTGCTGAGGCAGAAGAGCGCTTGGAGCGGAGAATGATCCAGCACAAAGAGCGGAAGATCACTGAGGTTCATCAGCGCTTGGACGCTTTTGAGTTGCGGGTGTTAGCCCGACCAGCCCCTCAGGTGGATGTGTCGATCCTTCAGGCTGCGGTCGACAGTCTTCGCACAGACATCGACATGATCTTAGAGGCTAGGGTGCCTGGGTTTGAGGCCCCTTCTGCAGAGCCTACTGAAGACACAGTAATGGCGGATATATTCGCCACTTCAGAGATTCCACCACCTCCCCCTCGAGAGCATGCCAAGAGGCATAGGGGTCGAGAAGAGGATGATGCTTGAGCACGGAAGAAGGAGCGTCGTGAGATGGAGGCTACGAGGAGAGCCTTGCTTGCTGAGGAGGAGGCGCGTCAGATGAGAGCAGGAGAGTTAGCTGCTGGGGCGTCTAGCTCCAGAACTGTGGAGATAGCGGGAGGCACTGTTGATAGTGTTGTTGATCCTGAGGGAACCACTGAGGGTGTCCAGATTACAGAGGTAGTGGGTTCCGGGGAACCGGACCCACCAGCTTGCTGATCGTCGGCGCTTTGCGCCCTAGGTTTGCTTCACCTACCACTCTTGTATTTCAAATTTTTTTATGAATTGGGGACAATTGCCTTTTTGTTGGGGGTGGGGTAAATGGAAAGTGAGTGCTAGGGTGAAGTCTGAGTAGCCCAATTCACTATCCTCTTTTAAGGTTTTCTTGCTTGTGTTCTTTTGCCCCAAGAGACTGATTACTTTTTCTGTTGAACCGGCATGTCTATATCTTGTGTGCATAGTTTAATTCTGAAGCATGATGGCTAAAATGATATCCTGATAAAATGGAAAATGATGCATGACTAGGCATAGTGATTGATAAATGTGTTGCTCTAAGCATGACATAGAGGTACACCACTGCATGACCCTAAGTCTAAAATTCGAACTAGGTGTCTGATAATCTGGTAGAGTAATGAGATGTCAAGTGAGTGTGAGGAAGATTTGGATAGTCCACTATTTGTACTGAGCTAGAACTTGCCTGGTTAGTCCTGCTAAAATTAAGTTGTAATAGACAATTAGGAAACGATCATAGGCCCTTATTCAATATAGCCCATCTTTAGCCTAAACAAAACAAAACCAAATGAAATTTATCCTTCTTTGATCCAAATGATTTGAGCTTAAACTAGACCTTTCTTTTTCACCCTAACTAATATTTTCTGAGAATAATGTGTTGGCCCTGGTCCCTCCTTGGACATGTGCACCTCAGCTTATGCCAAAAGCATAAGTTGAGGGTGGCTAATGCAGTAAACAACCCTTTTTATGGCCCTGACCCATCTTTGGTTATTGGGAACTTTGACTCATGGCAAAGCCATGAGTTGAGGGTGGCTATTATGAGGAATGCTCTGGAAAGTGGGGTTGAAAGAACAAAGAGAGAGAAAGAACAAAAGTAAAGTGACTCAAGAATTAGTTGAAAGAAAAAATATATATATATATATATATACAAGAAATACAAGCAAGAAAAGAAGACAGACACTTACACAAATGAAGAAAGAAGGGAAAATAGCAAGGTGAAAGAATATGAGAAACTGGGCAAATAAAATGATAGAAAATAGTATGTTTACCTATATGTCAAGGAGGGAAACAAGTCACCAAAGTATACCTAAATATACCCTACCTGACCCTGAGCCTATGTTACAAGCTAAGAAAGTCCTATCGTGATCCTAAGAGTTGTATACTGAACTTAAAGCAGTGAAAATAAGGGCAAGCTTATGGCAATATGTATGAATGAGTGTGAATTTGTTCTGAGAGTGAGTGTTGAAAATTAATCCTTATACTCAAACTGAAAAATCATTGTGTGAAAAATGAGGATTTTGTTTTGAAGTGAGGACACTAGTTCCAATACCGGAAATATTAGCACCTCGGTGAGAAATTAAAGAGGATAGGTGTTAGTGCATGGTGAGTCTGTGTCATGGTCTGATTCCACATAATTCAAGCCTAATAGTGATAGCATGCATAAATATGATGATATTGATCGGGATTGATAGCCAAATGATTGCGAAGGATAAAACATGGATACTATTGTACAAAGATTTTGTATTGAGTCATAGAGCGTCGCTTGAGGACAAACAACGAATTTAAGTTGAGGGTGTTGATATACCGTGGTTTCACGGTATTATTAATACTTTTTCCTTAAGTTTAGTGTGTCCAAAAGCCTTTTTGTGCTAATTTTTATATAATTTTCTCCTTATTTGCAGGAAATTTTTCCAGATGAATGCGGAAGTTTTTGAGTGAAGAAATGCAGAAAAGACCACCTACGGAGCTTGTGACGGTCCTTCATGCTCTTGACGGTCCGTAGGTGGCATCGTAGTGCAGCTGCTGAAGGAAGATGGGGAAGTCTGACCAAGTGTGGGATTACGGAGTGCGTGACGGACCGTCGTAGCCATGACGGTCCATCCTGTTGGTTCGTCATGAAGTTCAGAGAAGTAGTCCCAGTACCCAAATTCCAAGAGTTTAAGTTTTTTGGAACGGAGACCCTCGACGGACCGTTGTGCCTGTAACTATCCGTCATATCTGCCGTCGAGGGTAATGAAGAGAGCAGCAGAAGAAATTGCACAAGTATGGGATGACGGAGTCCATGACGGTCCGTCGTGACCACGACGATCCGTCGCGAGGTCCGTCGACCCAGCTGCATTTTGACAGATTTCCAGCATATAGAGTCCTTATTTAATTAGGTGTTTATTTTTTTATAAATAGTTCTAAAAACATTATTTTTGAGGTTAGACCCTGGATTATTTTTAGACTATTTGTTAGACTCTTGATTATTTTTTCGACCTTTTGTGAGACTCTTGAATATTTTGAGATACTTGTAATTGATTGTTGGTGATTTTTGTTGATTAATCAAGCAAACTTTCGGATTTTACTCTTTCTCATTGAAGTAAGTACATGATTTCTTATACCATATATTTGAATATTGTGATTATGACTATGGGTAACTAAACTCCATAACTAGGGTTGTGGGAACCATAGGCGAATAATGAGGTAAAACCTAACTAAAATAACAATTCTAGAATAGTGTCTTGCATGTATTGATAATTCTTTTGCTTAGAAGTCTTTTTAACGGATAGCCAACGTTAGAACTCGCCTTAATGCTACTTGCCGGACCAAGGAGGTAGATAATAGGAAAAGAATTATCAACATAGATTTAGTGTATACTATAGCTAGTATTGATTGGTACGANAATGCTTATTATGAGGTAAAGATAAGGGTTAGTATAGAAACACACGTAGCCGGACCAAGGTGCAGAGTGAAATTTTCTAGATGCCGGACCAAGGATTTAGAAATACATAACTTATCACTTTGCATGCAAGATACTAGAAAAGAATTGTTATTGTTAGAACTATCAAGTTATGAACCTGTGGGGAACAAGTAAACCCTAGTTACTTTGATTAAATGATTAAACTCCAACATTCGAAGCTGTTAGTTGTCTCCTTTAATTTCGCTAGTTATTTTCATTTATTTAGAAATAGAAAACCCCCCTTTTATCATCTTTGCTTTCCAAGGAAATAATTGACTGAACAATAGTAATAATAGATTGAAGTCAAGTCTAAACTATTTTCCTCGTGGGAACGATCCCAACCTCATTAGTTGGGTTATTTACTTGACACGACTGCTTTACTTCTTATTTGAGAAGTAAGTTTGAGCGTATCAACGAGTGTAACCAATCCATGCCTAGAATGACATCAAAGTCTACTATTTCTAACACTACTAGATCTGCTTGGTGACTTTATGATATACTGTGACAGGGTAATTTATGTATACCCATCTAGCTATAATTGGGTCACCGACTAGAGTAGAGACTAAGAAAGGTTCTGAGAGAGTTTCTGGACCAACACTGAATTGGACTGCTATATTGAGTTACAAAATACAAAGTCATGTATGTTTTCTTTCCACTGAGTGAACCATATGTGAGTCACATCCTTGAGTTTGTAGGATGTCAATCTCACCTATCACTACCAGTTACTGACATCACACCAAATATTTTTTTGACCTCATCAATGAACTTTTGTAGGTCCTTACCAACTTTCGACCCTACAAACATAGGCGGCTTCATCCTAACAAAATCACAAACTCTGGCTGCCACTAATCGGTCATTTTTATTAGTAGGAACTAGAACCTATTGATTGTTCTGGTTGGTCATACTCTGAAAAGCTGAATTGGCGTTCTTAAACTCTGCATTTAAACTTCCATATCTGGTACTAGAGGAACTGCATTAGCATTGTGTGCATTAGCATTCCATGCCTAAGCTCTACAAGAAGGCATGATCTTAAGCGCACAATGTCAAGTTAGAATGAAATTTGATCATACCTTACGCACGATAAGAGTAACAAGAAAGTGAACTTTTTCCTAAAAATACTTTGTAGCCTCCCTATCATTAGATGTGGTGCACTTCACACCCATGAAAAGGACTCTACTTAGTGCGGCTTTTAAGACATCCTAGGACACTTAAATCTAGTGATCTTATACCAAGTTTTGTCACGCGTCGAGCTACCCCCGAGACGCGGACACGAAACCTAGGACCACAAGTGATCCCAAGCTAACCCTACTGGCATGATCATGAGCATACTAAAGATAATAAACGGATGCAGAAGCTAAATCATAATTAAATTTGAAAATATGGGGAAAACCCATATTCTATAACTGAGATATTTGAAAACAATAAGTTTAATACAAAGGAAATATTAACTCAATATTAAGCTGAATCTAACTATGGCTTAAATAAGCCTCTAAACTAGACTAGAAATGCTGGGACAAGCCCCCAGCCAAATCTAGAAAAACTGGAACTAAATGACTAAAGACTGAAATCACACTCATGACTGTTGTCCTCGGAGGATGAGGACTCACCACTGAATCTGCTGAACTGGAGATCGAAAATCGATCTATTTGTGATCTGGATACTGAGAACCTGAACCTACATCACGAGAATATATAATGCATGTATGTGTAAGTACTTGAAAGGTATCAAGCATGTAGGATAGAGTAAAGCTGAAATAAAACATAATTGAACAAGCATAAAAGCAAGTATAATAATCTGACATGATAAACTGATTTCTGAGCTAACTGAATTCAATGACCAATTTATAAAATGCTGAAGCTGAATTATGAATATACTGATAAATGATCAATCAGAGAGTCTAACTGATCTATGGGAGCTACTAATAACTGATAATAAAACCACATGAGCTAAATGTGGAGTACGATGTATACGCCCCATCGAGAGGACCCAATTGGTGGCTATGAAAAGCTTATTCAATTATCTATATGTGGATAGGTAATGAGACACTTAATTCATTTTGTGTTAAGAGTTATGACCATTTGAAGTTGACCCAACTGCATTTCCCCTTAACTGTCTGCAAATTTTCCCCCTATGGTAAGACCTACGGACCGTAGGTCCACCTACGGACTGTGCTGGTCATTTGTAGATCTTGTTAGAGAGTGGGTGAATGGGGGTCTCAATCGATGGTCACGGACTACGGACCGTCGTCTGACCTACGGACCGTAAATCCGTTTGTCGTCCAAGACTTAACCAATTTTTCTAGGCTAAAATTTATGGGAGTTTCTGATCCCATCGACGGTTGTATAGGACGGATCATGATTCAGGCTACGGTCCGTCGATGCCACCGTTGGTAGCACCTACAGATTTTTTTAAAAAAAACTAATTTTTTGTCTGTTTTGGCTACAGGGTGTTACACATCTATTCCAAGAGAGCTTTTAAGCTAAGTGTTGAGTAATTATCTCAACCCAAAGAAAGAAGTTGTTTTTAAAACATATGAGCTAAGTATATTTTTGGGAGTTGTATTGAGCACCGATATGGGGATGCGAGTTCATATTAACTCAAGTCTCTATAAACCATGTAGCCTTCATGGGTATTAATGGGTCATACTTTTTAGATGATCACATAAATTAAGCTAGAGGATCCACTTAGTGAGTTAGCTTCCTATACTGATGGCAAGGTATAAAATGGTCCTTGGAAGCGTGAGGTAAAATATTGTATCATCACTATATGTCTTAAGTGATGGTTGTCAGTTGGAGAAACTCCGACAGTAGTAATTGCATGGTTCCTCAAAGGGTTCTGCTTAGTATGAATAGGGTATGATACTTCATTCATGCATTGGACAAGTAGACTTTGAGAGGAAGCATAGTATGTTCTTATGATATTATGATTATGATTTGAGATCATGTTTTAAACAATTTTCCTTGTCTTTATATTGCACTTGTTTTAAACTGCTTTATATTAAAATGAGTTCAGTAAAGTATTCATGAGTTTAGAAGAGTCAAGGTAAGGGTTTCTTTCATAATCTCTTTCAAGTCTATGTTGTTTTAGCAATCAAACTCACATACTCGTACATTTAATGTAATGATGTCAGTTGGCCTGCATCGTCTTATGATGCACACGCAGGTAACTATGATCGACATTTGGCGTACTGTTGATCTTGTGAGCAACTCAGAGTCGGTTGGTGAGCCTCTTTATATTCCGGAAGACATCTTTTATCGCTTGATTTTCATTTTCAGTTGTTAAGATGATTCGCTTCTGTTCCAACATCCCTCTCTATTTTAGAGGCTTCATAAACAGAGAGCATAGTTCTTTAGTCTTAATTAAGACATGAGTTTCCACTTTTGCTAAGTTAGTACTTTAACGTTATTTTCATTAGTTATCTCTTATGTTTAAGTCTTCCACTTAGTAAGTAAGCCAGACCAAGGGTCCACTTGAGGCCAGCAATGGTCTTCGAGTGGTCGTCCTGGCCACGGGTGTAGGCTTGAGGCGTGACAATTGGAATTATTGCTAATCATCAAAATACTTTTAGTGATTAAGAGGCTAACAAAGTTAACTGTGTACGACTGTAAAGTTGTACTTTCTATAGTGGATGGTAGGCACTACAGCATAGGCATTGTAACAGCAGGCAAACTCGACCAATAAAGTCTCAGGTACATCGATAAATTTTTCTTTTACCTCAACTCCTTCTATAGAATGTAAGTCGCTTTGTTTGTATTGATGTCCAAGGAAACATCTTTCCTACACCTGCAACAGATACCTTCTTCCCTCAATGACTCAAGGTTAATAAGTAGATTGCTTCATTTTAATGGAGTTCTATATTGTAGTCTTTGGTTAGGGTACGTTATCCTCAAAGGTTGTTAGCGAGAGGGATATTAAGTGTCTATTAAGAGTGATTTGTGAATTTCCTGGATATGAAAAGGCTAAAGGTCTTGGTGGTATTTTGAGGAGGTATAATGCAGGGGCCGACTCAACAACATTGGAGGCCTTAGCGAAACTTAAGAGAGGGCCCCTAATATTTTAATTTTTTCATCATATTTACTTTTATTTAAATCTACTTTTCTAACCTATTTTAGATGTGAAGTTATTAGGTACTATTTTATAATCAATTTGTTTTAATAATTCATTTTCAAATGGTGATATGGCTAATTCATTTAATTTTTTATTGAGACATTATTGATCTTAAAGAATATTTAATCAATTTTAATTTCGTAAAGACTTCTTTCAGCCCAGGTAACGGTTAAAGGAATTGTTAACATTATTCTATGATTGAAATTGTATCAAGTCTTTTTATTTGATTGAGTATTTTCGTTAGATCATTATCTTCTACTTGTATTATTTCTCTCAACACTTTTAGTTCAAAAAATAAATTAAACCATCAATATCAGAATAACTTACATGTTAAAGAAAGTTCAAGGTTAAGACAATATATTTTAAATTCTCATCATCTTGTGATATCAATATTTTGCCACTAAATAAGAAATCAAAAATAATTTCATATGCTTCAATTGGTTCTAATCTATTTTGAAGTGAAAAAATAGTTTGAACTACCCTATATATGTAAAGCAATAAACATTAAAAGATTCTTCAAGAGACTTTGTGATTTCGCTATTCATATTTATTGTTTCGTACGATATTTTGGTTTATTTTCATCTGATATGCAATTTCCTTAGCAGAAATTATAACACTCATAGTATATATAATTTTTTTTTTAAAAAAATAACATATATAAGTAATTATTATTAAAAAATGGACCCTCAAAATATATGGAACCTCAAGCGATGACTTTAATGGCCTAGGGGTTATGACAGCCCTGCAAGAGAACAAATTAATAAGGAATTAAAGGATAATCAGCCAAATTAAAAGAGGTAAATTTCTGCCTTTCTTAGAAAAAAAATTAGGAATTTTAATAATTTTTATCCTTTTTTTTTAATTATTGGAATTACAGTCTCAAGAAGGTTATGGCTCACTATACTGAGTTTGTGCCAATAGATCAACTTTCTCTAAGAGAATCTACAAAAGTTGAGGTATCTGTTTCAATGCTAACAATTTGTGTGTATGTTTAGGAACTTGAATATTTTGTTTGTATTTGTTGTTTATGCTAAGGGTGTGTTCGATATGATAAAAAATATATGGGTTTATTACTTATTTTCTAGTATTAGATATGGTAAAATATTATCTTGAAAATATGTGTATATATATACAATGACTTATGAGAGGTGAAGATGGGGTAGGGCGTGTGGAGTGATGGAGGTGAAGATGAGGTGTTGGTAGGTGGGGGAGGACACTATCAAGGTGGAATGTCAGTTGTTTAACTTGATTTCCTACTAAGAAAAGTCAGTTTCCTCATTTTTAAAGACTTCTGAGCTAATAAAAGTAGAGAAAAGCAGTTGCATACAATTGACATTCCAAATTAATTTTTCTGTCTAAGTTATTATTTAGTATTCCATTAATCATGCGTGTTTAAAAAAGCAAAATGTATAATAGACAAAAAGTATGATTCTTTTACACTAATTACAGATAGACAAAGGGAGCAAAGTGGATCAATTGATCGAGATTAAGGAAACAAATGGTCAAGATCAATTATTGTCAGTGAAATCTGCAAATAAAATCTTTGATGAAAAATTTAAGTATTTGGACAATACATTTATCAATTCCGCAATCATATTCAGAGTATTATGGGATTACAAAAATCAAATCCAGATTCTTATACGCCAATGTTGATCTCCATTGGTCCTTGCCAAAAAAGGGATCATGAACTTAGTTCTATGGAGAAGTACAAATTGTTGTACCTACAACGATTTCTCCAACGAAAGGAGGGGCTTGATGTTGAAAGTTGCATTTGTGCATTGAAGAAAAAGAAAGATGAAACACTAAAATGTTATGATGATAACCTTAATAATGATATCGTTGACAATTTTTTAGAAATGTTGTTACTTGATGGTTGTTTTGTGGTTGAATTTATTCGAGAGTACTACACAACCGAGGAAAAAGACGAAGATCAAGAAGAAGAAGAAGAAGACAATAACAACATCATCAACTTGGAATGGATGAAGACACAAGTATGCCGAGACATGGTGTTACTAGAAAATCAACTCCCTTTCTTTGTACTTACCATGCATTATGACATGACAAAGCATCATAAAGAAGTGAGCTTCTTGTATATGGTGAGAAAAAACTTACCTGATACTTCCCCAAAGGCTAAATTCATACCCCCCACAGAGATTTACAATTTTAATGCAGAACGATTCAATCATTTAGTTCATGTATTACACATGTTTTCTCGACCATTCAGATCATCATGATCATATGATCGGATTGGTTCGGATTTTTCAAATATCAAACAAAATCATCTGTGTAAAATGTTTAAATTTATAAACCAAACCAAACTAATAAAATTGGGATTTTTTCGGATTTTTCAACCTCGGATTGGTTCGGATTTATCAAATACCACACCAAACCATTATGTCGAACTTTTACATTTATAAATCAAACCAAACTAATAAACTTCGGATTTTTCCAGATTTTAGGATTTTTTCGGTAAAGTTTGCATACAAACATAAATTAATTTGTGCTCCAAATATTTCTTTAGTCCAATCAAAATATAATTATCTAAGGTGTTTCTTAAAAAAATAACACAAAATATGAGATGAGTATTGATGATATAAAAATATTCAATAAAATATAATAATGAAATCATCATACAAATAAATATTGTAAAGTCATAATGAAAATAATCATAATTTAAAAGTACTAAATCATGCTAAAATAAGTTCAATGAGTATTTAGTTACATTAGTAAATATTTAAGGAAAGTTAACATTAGATTTTGTATTTTAATTGTCTAAACCAATGTAAAACTAAAGAACAAATATTGAATGTTATTGTCATTCTTAGTGTTGAATTGATTTTGTGTTTGCATTAGTATTAATTTGATTTTGATTTAAGTTTTATTATAATTATCAATATCTATGAACTATAATCTTTATATTCTAAGTTTTAAACTTGAAATAATATATTTAAAGATAAAAACTATGAAATAGTATCAGGAATATTTTTAAATGATCTCAAAGTAAGTATTTTTATGTATAAAATAAAAATTTGAAGTTACATATATAATGTCGGGTTGCTTTGGTCTATTGTTGTTTTTTTTAGTTAAAACCAGACCAATCCAAATATATTCGGGTTTTTTTTTCAATATCAAATCAAACCACTAGTCGAGTTTTTTCGGTTTGACTCGGTTTGCGGGTTGGTTCGGTTTTGTTCACCCCTAGATTATGGGATTGCTATCATATTCCAAGTGTAACAGAGCTTTACGATGCTGGAGTTAGATTCATAAGAATAGGATATTTGCAAGAAAAGATGGAGGATAAAACAACATTATCCGATATCAAGTTTGAGAAGGGATTAATGAAAATACCTTGTTTTGCAATCGAGGATACTACGGAAACCTTCATGAGAAATTTGATAGCTTATGAGCAACATTCCTCTAAAGTAGATGTATATCCTTTTTTTTCAAACTATGTCCATATAATGGCTCAACTTATTGGCTCACAAAGAGATGTGAAGTTTCTTCGCAAAGAGAAAATCATCCTTAAGGACATAGGGGATGACAAACAAGTGGCCAGCATTTTCAAGAACTTTCAGATGGGGTGGAAATCACAAGCTTTTATTACATAAAAGAATGCAGCAAATTGATTCAACACTTTGATAAGCCATGGAGTCAAATGAAGGCTAGTTTAAGACACAACTATTTCTCGAGTCCTTGGGTAGGAGGTTCAACTGTGGTAGCTATAACACTTCTTCTACTCACTATTATACAGACTGTTCTGGCTTTTACTGGTGACACTATGAAGTAAATCTTTGTTGTAACTATGTAATACAACTATTGATCACTGAGTGAGTGTTTCCTCATTTTAGAAAACTTGAACAATGATATCATTTGAAAATTTCTAGAAATAATTTTAGTAGATGGATGTTTCATGGTTCAGTTTATTCGAGAGTGTAGTGAAATTAGGCCTAATAGAGAATTGTATGATAAACATTTGCATATCGAGATTTTTTTGTTAGTGAAAGAATGATCTGACTGGTTTATTGGCACTTGGGTGGGTGCTTAAGACTCTTTTAGTATTGCTGAGCCTGAATTTGAATCTTACTTTTAACATGTCTTTTTTATATTTTTGACTCTGCCACTTTCAGAGCACCCACAACGTTAAAATCCTAGATCAGTCACTGGCTTCAACTAGTACAACTTTATTTGATATCAATCTTGATAATGGACGGATGCAAATTCCTTATTTTGAAGTTGATAATGTAATAGAGACACTCCTTATAAATCTCATAGCCTATAAGCAACAGACATATGATGTACTTCCTAAACATTTCAATGATTTGTTGTATTTACGAATTATCTTATCGACTCAGACAAACATATGAATGTTCTTCGTCAAAAAGGAATCATGAGCAATCAACAAGAAAAGGACAATGAAGTGGCTAACATCTTTAATAAAATTGGGAATTGGGTGAATATCTCTAGTTATTTCTATTTAAAAAGAAGGCATAACACATAAATATGTCCCTTAACTTGACTTCAACAGACAACTATGCCTTCCAACATTGAGTGTGAATAAATAGAAACTTAAACTTGTATAAAATTGAACAAGTAGACACACATGTCGTACATGGAATAATACATGTAGGACGCCACGTAGAACACAAAATTACCATATAGGGTGCCTTTTAGGACTAATGTGTTCATTTATTCAATTCTATACAAGATTAAGTGTCTATTTGTGCACACCCGAAGTTAAAAGTCATTGTTGTCAGCTGACGCCAAGTTAAGGTCATGTTTATGTATTATGCCAAAGAAGAATGTAGAAAAGTTTGTAGAAGAAGTAGAATATTATTCCGAGCCCACAAGTTGTTTGTGTATCTTTAAGAAATTATAACCCCTTCACTGTTGTCATTGTTTTGGGTTACTTCCTCCCAGTAAACACCTCCACCATAAGTGGATCAAACCAAACAAGAACTATTCCACCATAGTCAAGAAGTTTGGTCAACTTACCCCTCTCCAATGACATGATAACCGTTACTCAATTTTCCAACAATTCACCATCAATAGGTATAAATAACAATAGAACCCAATAATACAATTCATTCTAAGCATAATTCCATCAACATGCAATCATAATTACAAAACCTACTTCATAAGCCAATTTAGGAGTTTAGGGAGATCATGGGTTCTTAAAGGAATTTCTAATGAAATCATCTTAAAAACATTAATCAAACATAAATTCATCAATGCCATGACTTTGAAAACACTTAACCAATGAACCCATGCTTAGATAGAAATTGAGATTTTTTATCATTGAAATACTTTAGGAAAACCTTTCATTGGACTCCTAAAATGAGAGGTTAACAAAGGAAAAAGGATCACCATACCTCACTAATTGAAATCCCATAAAAATTGAAGAATAAAGCACTTGAAATCTCCTCTCCTAGATTGAACTTGACCTTGACCTTCAATGGTGTTCTAGAGAGAACCTTTTTGATAGGGAAGGGTTTGATTTTTGATGTTCAAGTATAAATGAGGGGTAATTCATCTAATACTCTTAAAATACCCTGAAATACACGAAATAACCGCCCCTATATTTAATTAGCCAAGAGTGGGATTTACCAAACCACCCTTGGATTGGCGGTGTCTCAAGACAACATCATAGGTGAGAGTTACAACCCCCACCCACGGACTGTAGGTGGGATTACGGGCTGTGTTGTACCTTCGTGTTGTTGGTCAGAGCCTCCTCAATAGAGGCCAAGCCTCCATGGCTAAATATGGAACTACTTCCTTGACTTACGGGGCGTAAGTCCACTTAAGGGGAATAAGTATAGGCCGTAACTTAAGCTATTTTGGTAGCTTTTTGGCCAACGTTTGTGTCCTCCTCAAGGACCCTTAGGTGGTCCTTGGGGAGTATTACCCGGACGTTTCACCCCTAAACATGTACAATTAGGTAATAGGGTCTCTTCAATAAGTTTTAGACTCCAAACAACACACCACTTCCCATAACAACACACTAGAACACATTAGCACCAAACCACTAATTTCCGAATGTCTTGGTTGTCCCTTGACTTTCGACCTCAAAACTCTTTAAACAAAACTTTAAAAGCTATTTCTCATCATTTTAACAAGTTACCAAAACACATGTGAAGCTCTAGTTCATCCTACTTCATTTTTAGGGTCCTTACATTCAAGTGTTGGTAAGAAGGAAGGTATGATGAAAGTTCCTTATGCTTCAGCTATTGTAGTTTGATGTATGCAATATGTGTACAAGACCAGATATTGCTCATGTTGTTGGTGTTGTTAGCAATTTTTTTCTAATCCTGGAATAGAGCATTGGAATGTTGTAAAGTGGATTATGATATATCTTTGTGGCATTTCTAGTATCAGTTAGTGTTTTGGTACAAGGAATCCTATTATTTGTGGTTATATTGATTTAGACATAACCGGTGATGTTGATACTCGTAAGTCTACTTCACGCTACTTTATTACTTTTGTTGGGCGAGATATTTCTTGGAAATCTAGGTTTCAAAAATGTGTTGCTTTATCTACTACACAGGCTGAGCTTATTGCAGTTGTTAAAGCTTGCAAAGAGTTGATCTGGATGAAAATAATTTTTAGGGAACTTGGTTGTGCTCAAGAGAGGTATGTGATTTATTGCGACAATCAAAGTGATATTCATCTTGGCAAGAATTCTATATTTCATAGTCGGTCTAAACACATTGATGTGAGGTATCATTTTTTAAGAACCCTTGGAGGGGTAGGAGCTGAGAAACACCCCCAGACCTTATCATAGATAAACAACAAAATACAAGGAGAGGGACATAAACCTTACCTCCGACCTATGGTGGTTCAAAAGTTGGTAGCCTACTAAGGAACACCAACGGGGTGGAATTTAGTAAGTTCTCAACTTTTCCCCGAAACAGAAATGATTAATCCTCTAAGTACCTATGAGAGGACTCCTCTCGATACAAAGATTCTATGAAAACATAAATGAGGGAGACTCTCCCTTTACAAGTAAAGGAAAACCCTACTCATACTAACTAATCATCTAAGTACCTAATTGAGAGGACTTCTCTCAATACAAAGAATCTAAGTAAGCATAAAGGCGGGAGACTCTCCTTTTACAAGTAAAAGAAAAAACTCTTCATAAAACTATGACTTAGACACAAGAAATAGCCCAGAATAGATGAATGGAGATCACCAAAAAAATATGACCTGATGGAGTTCTTGCTCCTTTAAAGTCCTATAAAAGAAAGACTGTCAAGGAGGCTCCTTGGATTCCAGATGTATTGGATCCTAAGTTGCTTGAACTTGAAAAGATCCATACCACTAATCATAGGTTCCAACATGATGACTAAAGCTTTGCCAAGAGGGAAGTTTGAAGAATGTTGCATGATCGCCGGGATGGTGGCTTCCTCCACATGGTCGGTAGGGGAGAATTGTTGGGTTTTGGGCCTTTTTCCCTTTCTATGTGGATAAATAAAAGTCCAAGGTTTTAGGTCTTCCTTTCTTTCCTTTGTGGATAAATTTAGCCCAAATGACTAACCCACTTTTTGCCCATAAGCACAATATTATGGTGCATATGTAAGACTTTCTTTTAGGTCTTATTTTAGAATAATCCTAAGAGATTGAGAGCATTCATATAGAGAGAAACTGAGAAAGTGCAAATTTCTGCACAAGCCCTAGCAGCCAATTTTAAATCGTGATTCTCGCTTTGTTTCTCGTTTGATGAGTTGATTTCTATATAGCTTGTTCCCTTCAACTTAATTTTTGATTATGAACAGATGATTTGGAGTCATGTAGCTCCAGATTTTAGCTCGTGAACAACAACTATAGGTTTGGTGATTTTGTTTCTTTTATTTTTCTAGTTTTTGGTGTTATCTTGTAGTGGTTGTTGCTCATTGTTTGGCACTTTTTGGTGATCACTTTGGAGAACACTTTTGTAACTCTTGTTCATTATAGTGGATCTTTGGCCTTGTGATCTTTACTATTCACACCGCAGAGGTTTTCCACGTTAAACTTTAGTGTCTCTTATGTTGGTTTGTTTGCTTGCTTAGTTTGCTGCCCAAACAGTTTAATCTTGCATTGTTTTGTCATTACTTGGTTCAAATAGAGGGGAAAGTTTGAATAGGGTTTTCTTTCGCTATCTCCCTATCGTGCACATTTATTTTGTGCTTGCCTTTTCCAAAATTGGAGTGGAACAACACCTAGCTTGGACAAATGGCGATGAAATGAGGTTCTTGGAAGTGGTCTGGTGAGTGAATCAACCAGTTGGTCAGAACTAGGAATGTGCTTGAATACAAGGCGTGTATCGTTAACCTATTGGCGAACATAGTGGAAGTCTACAACGATATGCATGCTTAATTTGGCTGTGCAGATTGTTGTTCTCACATAAGTAGGTGACACCAAGGTTGGCACAGAAAATGGTAGGTGGTGTGAGAATTTTGACATGAAGTTCCTTGAGAAGATTTTTCACCTAAGTGGTCTCATCAACTGCACTAGCAACAACTCAGTTTTCTGCTTCAGTGGACAAGCGGGCAATGGTACGTTGTTTTTTAATGACCAACTAACTGGATTAAGACCAAGAAAAATAATACAACCTTTTGGTGGAACTGCGATCAGAGAGATTTCCAACCTAGTCAACATAAGAAAACACAGAAAGGTTAAGACTGATGCTTTGAGTTATTCTAATGCCATAATCGGTAGTGCTTTTGAGATATCAAATGAGGCGTTTAACAGCCCTCTAGTGAGCTTCAAATGGGGCATGCATAAATTGAGACAATTTATTCAGTGAGTAAGAAATACAAGGCCTAGTAAAAGACAAGTATTGCAACTTTCCGATGACCTTTCTATATTTAATAGCATCATGTGATGGAGTACCATCATTTAGTATAAGACGAGCTCACTGGTGTGGAAACATCATTACAATGTTGCATCAAAAAGTCATGGAGAAGATCTGAAACACATTTTTCTTGTGACAATAGAAGTCTTTTGCAGTCTCGATGAACCTCAACTCCATGAAAGTAGGATAGTGGGCCACAATTTTGAGGGAAAAATGAAAGCCAAAGAAGAGATAACCTGATGAACTAGTGAAGAACTATTTCCTGTAAGGATAATGTTGTCAACATAGAATAAAATATACACAACACCATATGAGTCATCGTGAACAAACAGAGAAGGATGAGAGTGAGACTTGATGAATCCCAAATAAAAAAGATAGGATGTTAGTTCATTGTACCAAGAATGAGGTGCTTTCTTGAGACCAAATTAATAGAGATAGAGAACATCGGAAAATGTATTGTCAAGAATTATTTCTTGTCATAAAAACTCTTGGAAAAAATAATTTGGCGTTTAGGGGGGAAAATGAAAAAATCTATCAAGAAAATAATGGAAACTTCTTGAGTCTTATTGAAATGATTGCAGAAGTTGATCCAATTATGCAAGAACATATTCGACGAATCAAACATGATGAAATTTATAATCATTATCTTGGACATAATATACAAAAATAATTAATAAATATATCGGTAAGTGAAATTAAGAACAAGATTATTGAAAAAGTTATTAAAAAAAAGTATTTCTCTATCATAGTTGATTGCACGCCAGATACAAGTCATCAAGACCAAATGACTTTTATAATACGCAGTCTAGATATTTCAACAACTCAAATAAATGTAACCGAATATTTCTTAGGATTCTTAAAAGTGGATGATACAAGTGGAAAAGACCTTTATGAAGTTATTTTAGATGAAGTAAAATGTATTGGGCTTGATATTGATAATTTAGGAGGACAAGGATATGATAATGGGTCTAATATGAAGGGAAAACATCAAAGAGTGCAAAAAAGACTTCTTGATATAAATCCTAGATCATTTTATACACCATGTGGTTGTCATAATCTAAATTTTGGTACTTTTGTGATATGACTTAGTCTTGTACGAAAGCTATATCATTTTTTTGGAGTAATACAACAAATATATTCACTATTTTCTTCGTCTACTAAACGATGGAAAATTTAAAAGATAGTGTACCTGGTTTAACTCTTAAATGATTGTCACAAACACGGTGAGAAAGTCGTATTGAAAGTGTTAAAGCAATAAGGTTTCAAACTCCACAAATAAGAGATGTTTGATTTAAATTAGAAGAAGTTAGTGATGATCCAAAAATTATAAGTCAAGCTAATTGTTTAGCAATTTTTGAGCTTGAAAATTTTGAAACTTTATTGGGTATGACTATTTGGTATGATGTATTATTTGCCATAAATACAGTTAGCAAAAGTTATAAATCAAAAGATATGCATATTGATGTCGGGATTGATTAATTAAGAGGTTTAGTTTCTTTTCTTAAAAAAATATAGAGAAGAAGGATTTACAAATGCTATGATTTCGGCTAAGGAAATTGCATTAGAGATGAATATAGAATCTGTATTTCGTAAAAAAATGTGTAATTTATAGAAAATATAAATTTGGTGAGAATGTCGATAATGAAATCACAAGATCCTTTGAAGAATCATTTAGAGTTGATTACTTTTTATACATAGTAGACCAAGCCATCTTTTCACTTCAAAATAGATTTGAACAATTTGAAGTATATGAAAATATATTAAGTATAACTTACATAAATCCCATAGTGAAATTCAAATTATATCATATCCCTACATTTTTCTACTTTACAAAAAGCCCTTAAAATAAAATTCACCCAGATACATAAGTTTCATTCGGATACATTATATGTGATACATTGCAAAAGCTCGCAGTTGCACTTATTAAGGAAAATAGTTGGTTGTTGCGCTTTATTAGGAAAATTAACCTAAAATTGATTCTAAATCCCACGATTCAAGCATAAGTGATTTTTATCAATGCACTCTAATCTGTAACAGATTCACATCTTTCAAAATTCAAATTCCATCATCTCCATCAAGCCGCCATTGCAGCCAAAATCATGAAGAATTCAAATTACTTGACAAATTGACTGATAGAATATGAATGTAAAGCGTTTTTTTAGAGATTCTAAAATTAAGGTGAGTTATGAAGGTTATAAAAGCGATGGACTGTTGTTGGACAATCATTTCATTTATAAATCTCAAAAATTATCATTTCAATCGAGTTGGAGATCGATGAGATTAGATAAAACTTGAAAATCAGATACATCGTAGAAGTGTTGTGAATGCGTAAGCGAGATGAGTTATGAATGATTTGTTTTTTGTGTATCATAAAAGTGTTGTGATTTTGATTCATAAGAGTCATATTAATTAGTTGTTTTAGTAGTTAAGCGATCTATATTTTCTGTATTAGTATAATGTTTTGATTTTGATACATAAAACTACAATTAATTAGATTTTTTAGTCATTAATATGATTGTATGATAGAGTATATTTATCAGTGTGATGATTGACGCTTAAGTGATTGTATAATATATTAGTGAGATTATATTGATAGTATATGTATGGTACATCAGATGTACTAAAGATACATTAGTAGTAAAGATACATTGGTTGTAAACTATTAGAGTGTTTGATGGGATTTACTAGTTTTTAGTATTAAAAAGTGGTAAATAAAAGATATATGCCGCTAAATCATATAAAATTAGTTGTATTAGATTCAACCTGAATCTATAATGTGAGTGTATGAATGAGTTATAGCCTTGGGGAGAAGATTTAAGGAGATATTGATTTTAAACACATCTAAATATTCAATGATAAAGGATGTATCACGATACATAATTATATATTTATGTAACTAATTTGTAGTATCACTTGGTTGTTTGATCAACATTTCTTCGAGAAAAAAATATATCATTAACTTCTTATATATGCAGATTTTTTCGTCATTTGAATTTATTTTTTTGATTTATAAAGCTAGAAGAAGATATATTGTTTATCTTGAGAAGAAAATATGTACTTGAGGAAGATTTCAAGTAGATGAGATATACCTTGCTCACACTACTGCTATTTTAAGGCACAAGAATGTTGTAAATATGCATCAATATTGCTCTGATTACTACATGTAAGACTGATGCATTAACAAAATCAGCGTGAGCTAATACTGTAAATTTACTCTTAGGCCTTAAAGAATTCTCATTTTCACTTATATATCCTCCCTATCCTTTTCAATACCCTCTTTTTTCATAATAAGGTTGCATATCGTATACGCAGATAATCTAAACAAAATGAAAACAGTTAAATTAGTAGCTTGTAATGTATCTTATATGTGAATGTGATACATTTCAGCATATTTTTGAATTTTATACTTATATAAATTTAAGTATATGACACATACCAAATATATAGTATTTTAATTGTGTATCTGATATAGATACTCATTACAACTTGGTAAAGTGCAAACATATCAAAAACTTATATATGATACTAATTAAACTTCGCATACTCATTATTTGTATCAGGTATAATTATATTGTATATGATACAAGATTCTACAAATTATAGCCTATTTTACATGTGAACTTTATAACTTCATACATTCATAACACCTATTCAAAACGAGAACAAAATTAGAATTTTATGTATCTATATAATATTTTAACTTATGATACATGATAATACGAGAACAACACTTTGTCATTAATATATCAGATTTTTGAAAGAACTAACAAAGGAAAATATCAAACATCTGTCAAAAATTCATATCTAAAACTCATTACAACTTGATGAACTATATTGTTTATCTTGGATTGATCATCAATCTTTTTTGTCGCTCCTGTGCCATTGAATTACACCAAAAGTAAATCAAAAGAATTATCCTTGACAGAAAAATAAGACTAATATTATGGATTGTAATCAACAATGACAGAGAAATTAAGTAGAAATGACGTCGTTCTCATAAGCACTAGCACTACTAATCTTGGATGAATTTAACTCAATCAATATAAGATGAAGAAGATGAAATCTTCAAAAAAAAATTGAAGAACAGTAAAATGGATGAAACCTTGATTTGAAATAAGTTCTAACTAGAGAGAGAAACCTTTTGAAATTCAAATTGGGATCAAAGATGTAACTGACCAGATTATGGGAGTGAAATAAGAGACAGATTTAAGGAACAAAAATAGGAAGGGAAACGTGGGTTGTTGTGTTTCAGTAGTAATGTATTTTTTGACTTAAGAATTGAGGAAAAATAAAGGATTTCATAAATATTTTGAAATGGTAGGGAATAATAGAAATTATGGAAATAAAGGTGTGTATATATGTAATTTTTTCAAATATTTTTGGCTTTCTATTTAGTGGGAAAAAAATTGAGATCATTAGATGATGAAAATTTAAAAAAAATATTGTGTTAATCTTGAATGTTCCTTAAAACATAATACTCACTCCAATATTGACGGTTTAAACTTACTTTATGATTTAAAAGTGTTAAGGAAAATCGTAAAAGTAGAAGACAATACTCTAACTGAGATACTCAATCAATTAAAAGGACTTGATTCTTTTCCAAATTCTTACATTGATTATAGAATAATGATAACAATTTCCGTAATAGTCGCCAAAGCAGAAAGAAGTTTTTCAAAATTAAAAATAATAAAATTTGATTTAAGATCGACAATGTCTCAAGAAAGATTAATTTAAGACCCCAAATGACTTAGGTGAAATAGAGCCTAACATGTTGGTATTGATGGTTTAAGGTCCTAAATAGGTCTACTATTTGTTATTGAGTCAGTGTCTAAGTGTTTAGGTGCATTGGAACTCAAATGTTAAGGGACGACTAAGACGTTCGACGACTAAGTCACCTATGTGCCTCATATGTGGATCTATGTGTTTATGTGTGATTCATGAGGTTTTAAGGTTCTTATATGAGTTATTATTATGTATAGGAAGTGTGCCGAGTTTCGTGGAGTTTGGAGATTAAACGTCCAAGAACGTCCATGACGTTCAAAAGATGTGCCTTGAAATGACCTTGTTTGTCTAAGCATGTTTCATCGAGTTTTACATGTTCGTTTTGGGTGAAATTTATGTGAGAGGTACTAAACTCATATAAGGTCATGTTTGGGTTGGAAACGTCAGGGAAAACATCCCCAAGGACCATCCAAGGTTCCTTGAGGAAGGACCCAAAGTTGGTGTCAAAGACAGCCCAAACCACAAAGGCAATCCACGCCCAGTGGGTCAATAGACGCCCCGTTGGTAGGGTCTCATCGTTTGGGACTTATCCTGGGAGAGTATATACCAATTTTGAGTCTTTAAACTTATCAACGGAAGGACAGAATGGTCCATTTGTGGACAAACATTCCGTCGACTGCCCAACCATCGATGGGCACTATCCTGCGTGCAGGTTCACTGTAAATTGAGTTGTGAACTTTTATTTTCACTCCATTTCAAATAAGAGTATTGGAGGTTACTTAGGAGTCTTTTGGTTACTTTAAATTTGTATATAAGTGTTTAACACTTAGAAGATTTCATTCTTCCAAATCAAAACCCCAAAATCCCTTAGAAATTCCTTAAGACTCCATTGAAGTCCAAAGTCAAGGAAGATCTTGAATTGTTGAATTGAGTGAAGATTCTTCATCAAAGTGAAGAATTATCATCATCGTATGTATTTTTATCCTTTAAACTCTCTTCATCAAGGAGCCCAACTCTCAAGAAGTTTTCTAAAGTTTTCAAAGTTGAATTGTCCAATTTCATGATTCTACCATGTTTTCTTGCATTAATTATTTTTAAACGTTTATTCTGGATTAAATTGTTATTGTATTGATTATTTTAACCTAAACTACCTATGAACCCATGAATTGGATGAACCCTAGATTTTGACAAATTATGGGTTACTAGATATTGACCTAATGTTGATGAATTATGATGTAGATTTTTATGGGTTATCTAAATAACGTAACAATTGTAGTAGTTTGATATCTAGGTTGTATTAGATTAATGAATATATAGTAATTTGACCTAGTTTCATGAATATTCTTTACAATTATGTTGAATTGTTGGTTATGGCCATGGGTAAGGGCCTTGTGATATCGAATGTGGTGATTTGGCATTGGATTAAGTTGTTGAGGATGATATGGTGGTAAGCTGCCCTATTTACTTTGTTTTATGATTAATTATACTCAGTTATGTTGTTATTGGTATGTTCCACTTATGGTGGCGGTGTTATGTGCTTTACTTGCAATTGATGTGGCCTTGTCGGCGTTATTTTAAGTAATGTAATGATCATGGACTTGTCGGAAAAATACTTCAAGTAATGTGATTAATTTTTAGTTGATTATGTGAAGTATGAACATATCTATCTACATGTTAAGTAATGTGAAATTATATGTGTTCTATTGATGTTATGTAGGTGATCATGTTAGACTATGAATGTGGCTTGTGTGTATAGTCTCAGGGTTGAAGTATGTTATTCCTACTTGACTATATGAGTCTATGATGGTCATATTTATGTTGGTATGATAGTATATAGGATGACTTGAAGATGATAAGGGTTATTTCTATGTGCTTCTAGAATGACATGTGTTATGAGTTAAAGTGAAGTATGTGGTGTTTTGTCTTGGTTGACTTGTGTCCCTTGCTTGATAAATGTATGAATGTGAATATGTGATGTCTTGACTAAGGATGATAAAGTTCTTAGTCTTGTATGTATGAATGACATGAGACCTTAAATAATGTTAAGAGAGTATTTTATGTGGAAACCTTGAACCTAGTGGTAAGATTGTGAATGTTGAAGTAGTAAGTCGTAATGGTATCCTTCAAAGTAAAGAAATGATGGATTTAAGGTTAATTGGCTAGAACAGTATCATATTAATCCTTAGGAAAGTCATTATGAGCTTCTTGTCACCATTGTAATGTAACCCAAAAGGACCTCTCTTGTAGGGTAAATATAATTAGGTTATGAACTAGATATGGAACCCTTTTATATGAACCTTAAGTGTGAATTACTCTATGAGAAAGAAGGCTAGCACCGAGTGAGTATGGTAAGGGAAGTAGTTCTAGTTAAATAATGAGACTAGATTACAAAGCATGCCCTTCATATTCCTTAATCATGGGCCTACATGGGATGTGTCTAGGTTCTACCATTGACAAGTAGAACAACCTCATCGGAGTAGGATAGAACTATGGATTCCATGCCTTTCTATCATGGTCGATGTCGGTTATTGTGTATTCTCATCATATGGAATACCTATTAGCATTAGAGAAGTTCTATGAAATTTAGGTGGTGGTACGCGACGCTATCTAGACATTGCACAATAGGGTTTGAAGGTGTTTTTTGGAGTTCCTAGGTCTTGTCCATGACCATTACTTGAATGTCCTTTATGTGTTGAATGTCTCCTAAATTAACTAATGAATATAATATCTTAAGTTAAGAAAGTATGTTAATTGAGTAAGTACTTATCTAGAGTAGTTAAGTGTTGTCTAGTTAAGGTGTGAAGGGGGCATAGGAATGGTCACTTCGTATCTTACCTAGATGAGTCTTGAGAAAGACTCTAGTTAGGGAAATTGGTTGAATATGTGGACATGATCTAAGACTTAGATAGTCTTAAGGATTATTTAGGTAATCTTGAAAAGGTCAATCATGGATGTTATCTTCTTGATTTACTTAGGTAGGTCTTTTGATAGTCTTTGGAAGGAGGATGTCATATTATCTATGTGTTGATGCTTTGATGTCTTGTAAGTGTGTATATGACTTATTATTAGCGTTCTTGAGGGTCATTTAGGTATGCTTAGGGAGGTTGTATGGGAGGTCTCTCTTTGTGTTGCTTAAGTGGGTCTTAGGATAACTTTTAGTGAGGGAATTACATGCAAGAAACTTTCTAAGTAAAGGGTAAGACACTTCACTGTAAAAGTGAAGGGAGTTACTGTAAAGTGACTCTAAAATTACGATATTTGGTTTAAATGTTATCTTATGTGTTTCTAAGTTGCTAAATGTTATTCTTATAATTATAATATGATTTTTAAATCAAAAGATGCATATTTTGAATAAATATCTGTTTTCATGATTTTTATTCATTATGTCATACTTAGTACATGTGGTTGTACTAATTCATGCTTTTATCTATGTCTATAGTTGTTGGTAGGTGAGGTACATTTTGGAAGGAAGACTTGGACCGTAGCATCATTCAAGAGAAGTTGAAGTATGTCCTCATTTGACTCGAGGGCATATATGTCTTTTATGTTTTCCAATTGAAGTATTGTAATAGACTAAGTATTTCTATATTTTGAAGTATGAGCCGTGTCCCAAAAGTATTCTCGCGTCTTAAGTTTGATGAGATTGAGACTTAGTATTTCCTATGACTTTATATGAAAGAGTTTTTAAAGACTATGATATGTTTTGTAAAAAGTTTTAATTCCGCACTACTTTTCACTATGTTTATGCGATGATTGATATGTAAGGGCTTGTACAAGACCTCCGAGAGGTCAAGTATGCTGGTTGCAATCCGAGATTGCCCCTAACTTCGAGGGTGTGGTTTTGGGATGTGACAATTAAGTGGTTTGGCTATATTATCGATTGAAAAAGAATTATTAGAAGAGATTGACTACACAACAATTATTGATAACTTTGCATCTCAAAAAGCTAGAAAAATAAATTTAGTATTTACAATTTTTGTTAAGGCCTCTAATTTGATTTTGGCCTTAGACCACCAACGGATTTGAGCCGCCCCTGATCCTTGTTTGACAGTTTGAGTTGCAAAATGCATTTAACTTTCTTAAACAATTAAACTAAGGCAATATCTTGACAGATGTAGCTTACTTATAAATTTTTTTTGTAGTGCATGAATTTTTTAAGCACTTGATTTGAATGTAACCTGTGGAGTAAATGATGTGCGACAATATTTTGAGGTAGCCTCTTCTCCTTCTTATTTTAAAAAGCTTGCATCAGTACGACATATTTGGTTGATGAAAGTTGTACATAAAATATAACCTGTGAAACAAATGATCATGTGCGACAACATTTTGAGGTAGCCTGCCTCTTTCTTAATTTTGAAAGTCAACATCAGTATAGTGCTTTTGATTGGTGAATGTTGTACCTAAAATGTTAACTGGTCTTGAAGAAGGTTTGAATAACTTGACATTTATTTATCCAAATAAGCGATTCTATATAGTTCATTATTTTCCATGTTTGTGTTTATTTACTAGACTAGAATCTCTTAAAAAATGGTAGGTTCTTTTCAATGACCAAATTGACTTATTTGAATTAGTTTGGAGCTTAGACGATCTCTAGAGAAGACATGCTCTCCTCTGAATAAAAATAGTGTGACTTCAGCATTTACAATTTTTGATATTTCTTTTAGTAGATAATAATGAGGAAATTTGGTGTGGTAGAGTTAATCTTTTGGGTTTAGAGTTTGAAGATCACAACCTAAGAATTTAGGTTCAACTTAACTTGTGGTTCGCAGTTTAAATTTTACGAGTCTCTTCCGTGCCCAGGATCTCAATGCAGAGTTGAAGAGGTTCTACAAGCAACATCAAGTCCAAGAAGAAACTAAAGAAGTATGCTTGTATCATCCTGTATGTTGGATCTCTTGCTAAGCAATAAATCTGAGTTGTTTTCTAATTCACAAATACTGGTTATCTACGCATTGAATTTATTGATCTTATAAGCTCGAAAATGTGAACAAGATAACAAGATATAACCTACATGATATTTAGGTTAGACCTGTGATAAATATTTTGATTGAAGGATAGTATTGACTATTACTGGACTAGATCAAAGTAGAGGAGAACACCTAATATCTATAAGGTTTGATTTATGGGTGGTCTAATTAAAAAAAAAAGTGCACATATTATATAGACTATTACTTGATTTTTGCTATTATTATATATCTATTTAAACTTCAGTACAAATCAATACTTTGGTTTCATCTATGTTTATCCATTTTGATCCTAACGAAACTCGAACAAGTAAATCAATATCATTCAAAGACTAAAGTCATCTCCTCTGTACAATAATATATAAAAATATCATGTTATTTTCAGTAAGGTAACAGATGGACAAGGAGGAAAAGTATACCTTATATTATTTGAAGCAGGCGAGCAACACCCCTCTCATTCAGAGGCGGCGAACCCAGGATTTGAAGATAGGGGGCACCACTAAGAGTGGCCCAAGGGCAAGGCTAGGAGTGACTTAAGAGAAAGGTAGTAGAGCACCCTGATTAGGCCTTCGAAAATTTTGAGGGTCCAATAAATTTTAATAGTGAATTTTATTGTTTTATTTCACTTTAAGCAATATTGAACATTATAATTTAAAAAAAAAAAAAGAAGAAGAACAATCAATTTTTTATCAAGAATCCTTTCTCGAGGATCCGGTTTAAGTGATTGCAAATCAAATTTATCTATAAAACATGAAGAATTGCCTTTAAAACTAGAACTTGGTTGAGAAGAATTATGTTTCGTCAAAAATCCATCCATTTCAAATCACAAGAATCAACAACAAATCTCACAAATAATACGCTTATAAAGAACTTACCAATTTATGTGAAATAAGAGGAGTAGGACTGTAATTATACAGTGAAGAATACTTGTAAGCGTAGATTTTTAGAAGTCTTATATCTTGTTTACAATTGTGTTAGGAAAAGTTAGTCTTATATTTCGTTTAGAATTGTGATGGGACTTTTATTTGTTTTTAAATTCAAATTAAGAAAGGAACGGGACAAAAGTTATTTTTAAAAGATAAATTAAGAAAGGAACGGGACAAAAGTTATTTTTAAAAGAGAAAAAACAGAATTTAAAGTAAAATAAAGCTTAACTTTGGTGGGATTCGATCTCGAGCGCTGGCGCTTCAAAGAGGAGACTTTGAAGTGCACCTGCAACAACTTTTGGTTCTTAGGATGCAAAAATATATATATTATCGTTTTAACAACTATCTATACATATATATATTTGATTTTAAAAAAAAATTTACCGGGTGCATGTGGGTCCGCCCATGCTCTCATCTCATGTAGAAGCGTTTCTGCGAGTTGTAGCATGTGCTCATATTCTTCAAGGATATAGTCTTACTGAAACATGTGTTGATACATTTGTGTCGCTATCCAACCAATTTCATATACTCGGTACGGCTGGTCCTGCATTGCCTAGTATGAATGTGTGCTTGGTGTAGCTATTCCTGAAATGAAATATGATGCTCTTTCAAGCACACCACGTGGAGAAATCTGTTTACTCTATTTGGTTACTACAAGCGTGAAGATCTTACAAAAGAAGTCACGATTGATGGATGGCTGATTCTATACAGGGGATATTGGTGAGTGGTAATCAAATGGTAGCTTGAAGATAATTGATCGCATGAAGAATATTTTCAAGCTATCGTAAGGACAATATGTTGCAGTGAAAAATATGGGGAATGTGTCTTGCAATAATCATGTTATTGACTCGATATGTATATATAGGAGCAGCTTTAGGTCTTTCCTTGTTAATCCAAGTAACAAACAGGTTGAAAAAATGGGCCTCTCTGGGGATTTTAATTCCTTATGTAAAATTAAAAGGTGAAAGAGCACATGCTAGGAGAACTTACTAAAGTTGGAAAAGAAAAGAAGTAGGAAGGGATTTGAGTTCATGAAAAGGCTCTACAACTTGATCTAGTTCCACTTGACATGAAACGTGACCTCCTGACTCCAATACTTAAGATGAAAAGACCACAATTGTTAAATACTATAAGGATGTGATTGACACCATGTTCAAGGATGCTAAATAAATTTGCAAGGCTTGAAATTAACACCTTTTCTTTTTAACTAAATCTCCCCCTTTTTATGGTTTTTTTGTTTTGTACTTTACATATTACTCAAATAATATGAGATTATTTTATCAAAAATCGAATTACCTTGTAAAAAGAATACTTAAAATCAAACATGTTGGGCCCGTGCTGTCAATCTAGTACCAAATAAGAGAAGATGACATAAATAGTCACTTAATTATAGAATTAGGTCAAAAATGGTCCCTTGACTATACATTTAATAGATTTAGTCCTTAAACTATTAAAAAACTTATCAACTTTGGTTCTTTAACTATACACATATCGATTTTAGCTCCTTAACTATACACTTACCGGTTTTAGCCCTTAACAATACGCACGGATTTTAGTTTTTCAAGTATTTAAAAACTTATTAGGTTTGGTCTTTGTCCATTTCTTTAAATACAGTAGTTTAGATTTATATTAACGGAATTCTTCGTGCAATTAAATCTTTAACACACTTTTAAGTTGTTTATCTATCCGACACTTTTTTCTTCAATCTATTTTTATGAAGAAAAAAAATAACGTCAACGATTTAAAATAAATTTAATAAGGAAAGAAGAAATAAATCCTAATTTTATTTAATGGAGGATAAAATTAAGCATATAGTTGTTGTTAACGATTTGAATCTGCACTTGAATATGCTAATAATTTACTCAAATCTCTTTACCTAAAATAAGATGAATAGAATAATAAAATTGATCTATTTAAAATAAAAAATGAAAATTGCAAATAATACCATTTTATAAATTTCAATTTCTGAATAATTAAACAAATTTCGTTCAATGAAGTCGTCGGAGGACAAATTTTGGATTTAACGGGTAATAGTTTTTTCTTTCTTTTGTAATAAAATTTAGCATATTCAAGTCATTAGTAGCAATAATATGCTTCATTTTATCTTCTGTTGGATAAAATTATTACTTATATTTTGTTACCTCGTGAATTTTATTTTAAATCGTTGAGGTTAAGGTTCTTCGCATTGAAGAAAAAGTAGTGAAGAGAGAGAGAGAAACAACAATAAAATTGGTAAGAATTAAATTTCTCAAGGCACGAGTTCTGTTAATATAAATCTAAGTTATTTGTATATGAAAATGGACAAAGACCAAACTTGATAATTTTTTAAAATACTTAAAAGACTAAAATCAAGAAAAGTATAGTTAAACGACTAAAATTGATAAATGTATAGTTAAAGGATCAAATTTGATAAATTTTTAAATAGTTGAAGGACTAATTCTCGTAAATGTATATAGATTCGTTTGGATTGACTTAAAAAAATAATTTTTTGGTTAAAAATAAAAAGTCAAACTGAAATAACTTTTCGGACAAAAATTATAAAGTAGGCGGAGACCTACTTTTGATTTCTGACTTATTTTAAGTCGTTTTTGACTTATTTAAGTCATTTTTTACTTTATCAAACATTTCGTAACTTATTTTAAGTCATTTTTGACTTATTTTAAGTTATTTCTTTATTTATCAAACACTTTCAGAGATAAAAAACTAATTTAAAAGTAAGTTTAATCGATTTTTAAGTCAATCCAAATGGACTCATACTAGATGGTTTAGACATACACATATAGTTAAAGAAATTATTTATGACGTTTTCTTTACTAAATAACTTATTGAATAGCCTATATATAAAAAAAAAAAAGCAAATGACTAGGTACCCTCATTTGTGGAGGGAGGAGTGATTTTTTTTTTGTTTGTTTATTAAAGCCAAACCAAGTTCCTGGTGTCTCTTCTTATCCATACATGAGGGTCGCAGCAATGTTGGTGAGAGGCGTGGGATCCATATTGCAGATGCAGTTTGCCCAGCCATACAGCAGAGTTTCAAAAATTATGAACAAAATAATGGCAATTGATGCCGACAAACTCCGCTCTCAGTTTCTTCACCTCCTTCACACCCGTCGTACTCCTCAAGGTCATTTTTTCCTTATATATATTGCTTTCTGTTATAGATTACAAATTACAATTGGAAAATACAAAAACACTTTCTAATTTATTTGTCTTTATGAGAATGACCTATGCTTTCTCTTCTATCTGTTTTTTTTTTTCTGAGTAATGAAAGCATCAAAGTATTTTCGGAGTTGCTAGCGCCTCTATATTAGTCACTCAAATTCAATTTGTTTGTACATTTTGACTTGCACAAAATTAACTTACTATACTACTAAGTACCAAATGAAGGATACTTATATATTGGCAGCATTCCGAGTAACTCCTCAACTTGGGGTTCTACCTGAAGATGTGGGGTGGTAGCTGCTGAATCTTCTACAACTGTATAGACGGATGAACTTACCTGTCTTGATTGTTACAAAGGGCGATACTAGAATGTTATTGAAGAAAAGAATCAACATATTGCTTATGTAGCTTAGCTAAAGACCTTTAAGATGAAGGTTTCGTTGCCAATATATATGACACAAAATTTAAGAAAAATGACTTGAAGTAAAGAAACATAAAATGTACCAAAATGTCATCAAGTTTTATGGTCTTAAAAATGACATGAGGAAAATTAAAATTAAAGAGTTAGTCGAAAAAAATTGTATTGAAATAGACTAAAACAGAAGGTGAGACAAACAAATTGAAAACCAAGGAGCATCTGTTTCACTTTTCTTTGGCAACTAGTCAAAATATATTGACTTTCCACCTTTTGCACTTTTCTTTTTTTAAAAAAAAAAAATTGGCATGGGTTGTATCAAACTTGGGATACTTCTCTTTAAGTTTCAACTTTTCAAAAATGAAATTAGAAAAAGTACTCGTATAAATTTTTCATGGACGACTGCCGTGGAGGCCTGAAAACAAGACAGTTCGAAAAAAGGACCATCTGTCTTTGCACTTTCGAGAATAGAATAGATGAAACGACTTTAGTTGACAAAGTAGGGGAGGTCAAATGGTGCTTTACTTTTTCATCTACTCAGGTAGTTGATGGGGAATTTCGCTATAGTAACTTAACACAATATTCTCACTATTATTGGAACTTAGTGAACTAGATTGAGGACATAGATAAAGTAAAAGTTGGGCTTTATGTGTCGTGTTGCAAGTGTTTCTTCCATTCATTTTCTATGATGCTCCGACTCTTCAGAAATGCCATCAGGTGTGGGTCGGATCCTCCAAAAGTAGTGCATTTGTGGAGTATCGGACACGGTATGACAACATGTTTGGAGAGTCCAAACAACTTAGTATATTTCCATAGTTACATAGTCTGAAGACCTGTAGCCACTTAATGCAACAATATCACTCTGCTACTGGATTTTCTTGTTTCAACTACACACGTCGATTGTTGAGATCAGTTTTGTGTTTTTCCTCATTTGCAAGACTTGGTGGATTCTTTTCTTACTGCCCTGAGACTAATCAAAGAAGTTGTTATTTTCCTATATGTAATTCATTCCAGTTCCACTCTGTGTGATACCTGGAAAACCTGTGAATGATCCATTATATCAGGAATTTCCAAAGCCAATATTCAGTGAGGTCATACAACGCCTTCATATGCTTGATATTTTTGTTTCTGCACCTACTTCCCGTTATTTTTACAGATGATATTTTTTAATACAGGTAATGGCATCTTGCCCTAAAGAAGATATTCCCAATATGAAGGAACTTATTCAGGAGCAAAATTTCTACTTGACCACAGAGGTTATATGATTTCTATTTTTTTATTTCCTTATGATTTCTTAAATGCAAATAGTTTCTACAAAGGTAACAGACTATAGGATAAATTTTAATCGTGCCTTTTTTCCCCATCATAAGTGTTAGTGAAAGTAGAAATATTCAGTGTTCCCCTTTCCTCCCTCCCCTAATGTGTAGGAAAAAAAGTGTTACAGAGAGATAGAATAGTATGCTTTGATCCCTTAATCATATTAGTTGGGAATTGGGATAGAACTTTTTTACCAGCTTTTTTGCTTGAAGTTTTCACTTCTCTTATGTATGAAGTCTAAAGAGAATAACTATTGTGTCAACTGGATTTTCTCTATAAAACAAAAATGACTATGATTTAAGCAACTACAACAACATACCCAGTGAAATCCCACAAAGTGGGATCTGGGGAGAGTAGAGTGGAGGGTAGAGTGTACATAGGCCTTACCACTACCTCTTAAACTTGAAGGTAGAGAAGCTGTTTCTGGCAAAGTAGTAAGTAAATGAAAAGGTAGCAGAGATAAGTATGATAACTAATAGTGAAATTGTGTGGAGCATATATGTATGGAACAGTAACCTCAACAACAAGGTGCGATCACCTAAGCATATGTCCAATTATGGTCGGTTATCTGAATCCTCACTATTCATTTCACTTATTTGGACTGGAGTGCCTCAATGGTGTTTGAACAGTAAATAAGAGTGCCAAAGGTTCAGCGATAATTAAAAACGACTGAGCATAAGCAGTCAAATGCAGTGGCTGTATCAATTATAATTCTTTTGTTACATGAAGAATCAGATGAATTGAATGAAGATTTATGTGGGAATGTTCATTTTTCAGAAGTAATGTTCTCAATGTCTCATCTATAAGTATTGCACATGAACTCACTGTTTCCAGGAAGGAGAGCAAGGACGGTTGCCTGTCTTGGTATTGAGCATGAAGGAAGCCACTAAGAAAAAGAGGCCAGCTATTGTCTTCCTGCATAGTACAAACAAATGTAAAGAGTGGTTACGGCCATTGCTTCAGGTGATATTCTGTTTTCTCAAAAGTACTCCCCATATTACCATCGAGCAGAAGAAATGAGTGACAATTGTATGTACGATTTTGTTATTTTCTTTTTTGGATTCAGGCATATGCTTCAAGGGGATACATAGCTGTAGCAATTGATTCTCGATACCATGGAGAACGTGCCACCAATATGACAACATATCGTGATGTAAGAACAGGTGCATTTGCTCTTTGCTTCTGTTTTACTCTTGGTTATCTTCTCAGAAGAAAAAAGTACACTCAGGTCTAATAGGCTATTTGTGCACTGTCCTATATGTAGTATGTACACTTGTTCTGCATTTAGTAGAAAAATCTTTGGCCTTTTTGTTTTGAAGGATCCATTTTTTTGTGCCTGTACAAGTACTTCGCTTATTCGGAGTATAAACAATATCGGAGAGTACTTAATACCCTGTTATTATTGACTTTTTATTAAGGAGGAGGAGAAATCAGGAACTGAACTTGCATTCTATTTTCTTTAGGTTAAATGCTATTATCTGATTGAGTTGATTAGCCTTGCTGCTTTTTCTACAATACAGGCCCTTATATCGTCATGGAAAAAAGGTGATACAATGCCGTTCATATATGATACGGTAAGGAAATAGAAATTTGTTGTTGACAAAGTACAGTGTTCAGTGTCAAACTACAGGGCTTATTATCTAATATCTGTCTAGCCTCTGAGGATAATACTTCTCTGCAAATTTTGAAGGTGTGGGACTTGATAAAACTAGCGGATTATCTAACAGAGAGAGAAGATATTGACTCGTCAAGGATCGGAATTACTGGTGAATCACTTGGAGGTTAGGCGAGTCACTTTACAATTTACATGCAATATCTAACTGTTTCTTAAACATGTGGAGTTCATATATGTTCTGTTTTGCAGGTATGCGTGCATGGTTTGCTGCATTTGCCGACACTCGTTTTTCAGTGGTTGTTCCTATAATCGGAGTTCAGGTGACCCTTACTTGAGTATTAGTTTGTGTGAAGATGAGGAAAGAGTTGCGGATATATCAATAGGAGATCTATTATGGAGATCTTGTGATAAGGTTGCAGGGATTTCGGTGGGCTATTGAGCATGATCGATGGCAGGCAAGAGTTGACAGTATCAAAGATGTGTTTGAAGGTGGCATAAACCAGTTTAACTTTTAATTGGCTTTATCAGCTTCTTATTAGTGTTCTATATGTGGGTCTTAACATACCGGAGATATCATTTGTTCGTCCTTTCAGAAGCACGTTCCGATTTAGGCAAGAATGAAATTGACAAAGAAGTGGTTGCGAAGGTCAGGATTTTGTCCTTCTTAGTACCCTTTCTTGCATATTTGCATGTCGAGCAAGCGACTTGATCATTGTGTTATACTTATCAGTTCCCAAAATGTAGCACAAGAAGTTGTTAACTTCTAATGATAATATTCATCAAACAAATATTTCTATTTGACGTTAATTAGAATACATGACCAGGTCTGGGACAGAATTGCTCCAGGTTTGGCTTCTCAATTTGATTCACCATACACCGTCCCAGTCATTGCCCCACGCCCTTTGCTGATTTTAAATGGTACGATCTATCCGTTCATATGATTTGTTATATTTCATGCCATCACCATTTAGTACACATAAATTATCAAATATTTACCATTTCAAATTTGTGGTAATAGCTGGAAGATAACTCTACATTTGTGATATGTAGGAGAGGAAGATCCGCGTTGTCCAATTGCTGGCCTGGATATTCCAACGTCAACAGCCCAGGAAGTTTGTGCAGATGCGGACTGTCCACTTAATTTCAAGGTACAAAGTTATTCAAGATAGTGAAAGTCGCAAGAAGTTAAAACGTTAATGTTTGTACATGTAAGTTTTGTTTCCAGTTTTCACGCTATTTTTTGAAATTTTTGTTCTTTGTAACATTTCAGCTGATAGTTCAAGCTGGTATTGAGCATCAAATGACTCCATTGATGGTAAAGGAAGCTAGCAATTGGTTTGACAAGTTCCTTAGAATGTAATCGATATACATTTTTCTCAGCTTCTATTTGCATTCTGATTAAAGTTCGGGACAAGTGATATCAAAGATTATGAAATTACTTGGACTACTTAAAATTACAATTTTATACCATGTCAATTTTGTGTTTTATATTAAGTTCAATTAGCATCAACTAAATTTTTGCTCTATTGAGCCCCCACCACCCCACCACCAATTAAGGATGAATTTTCTGTCACACAAACATCAACTCTTCCTAAGCCAGTTCCAATGCAATGATAATTTATGGCTATTCTGTAAGGCTTTCAGAAGGCATAATACATCAATTTGTCTTAATAGGCGTTTGGACATCCGATTTCATATTACAATTGCAATAAGAAATTATGAGATGAAATCAACATTTTGACATGCTGATTTCATATCATGAGATGAAATCTCAAATTCTCCAAAAAAGCGTGATTTGAAATTTTTTAAATGCAAAAATTATCCACAAGTTTATATTTTGTAATAATAACTCCACATTTATATTCACTTATTATTTATTTTATATGTAACATAATTTATTATTCATATCATTACTTTTTAAATCATTCATATCTCATATAATGTTTATTCTCACCAATATAGAATTTATTATTAATTCAAATCGATTTCTATTTTATCAGTTATATATCACTAAATTCATTTTTTTAATTAAATTTATTTACCAATGAAATTCATTTCTATTTTATCATTTATATATCACTAAATTCATTTTTTTAATTAAATTTATTTACCAATCAAATTGACGAAAGAGAAAAAAAATTAAAATGAGGAGGGAAATAAATATTTCACAAATAAGAATTTTGAAAATTATAAACCTTATATAAGTTTTAAGGTCAATAATTATGGGTATCTATGAAATCACCAATTAAAAATGGACATGAGTGTGCACACTCTATATTCCACATCAACATTTATGATGTATTATTCTATTTTTAAATAGTTTATACAGTAATTAAGTCCTAACTAAATATAATTTCATGAGATTTCGGATATAATTCAAACCTTGTCCAAATAAAAATAAAACTTTCTTATAAAGAAACAAAACTTAATACAATCATCACATAAACTGCCAAAAAAATATTTTCTCTATGGTCAATTAATCCTGCGCTTATAATAACACTCATCATACTCTTCATTCAAATCTTAAGGGGTAAAATTAAAAATGGCCTCTTCAATATTCTCTCTTCTTTTCCTTACTATTTTTCTTGTTTCTCTTTCTCACGTTCTTTCATACTCATCAAAAAATTTATTGGATTCCCATGATCCTATGAAAACAATGGCTGAAAAATTCATTAGACAACTTAATTTATTCCCTAAACATGACATAAATATTATTGTTCCTTCAAAAGATCAAATAGTTGATCAACAAAGACTATTTGAAAAGAAGTTGATTTTATCTTATCTTGGTCATTCTGGTGCTACTGTTCAAGACTTAGCTCATCATGCTGGATATTATCATCTTCTGCATACTAAAGCTGCAAGGTTATATTTCTTATCTCGAGTTAATATCTTAAATGATCACTTACAGAAATTTATTATTTATCTCGAATAATTACTTTTTTTATGGAAGAAAATTGTTATGAAAAAAGAAATGTGACTTTTTATGAGATGATGATAAGTATCCGTTATCAATTGAGAAATCCAATCCTTTTTGTCTATGAATATTATTTTATGTGATACCTTTTAAATTTCAATCGAGATTCATATTAGTTCTTTTTTAATTGTAGTTTATTTAAATTTTTTTTAAATATTTTGATTATTAATTATTGTTACTTAATTTATGTGACACTTTTTAGATTTCGATCAAGATTCAAGTTAGTTTTTTTTTTAAACTGTAGCTTATTTATATTTTTTAAATAATTATTGTAACTTACATTACTTTTTAAATAGTTTCTAAAAATGAAAATTTTATTTCAAAACCTGGCTGATTATCTTGAAATCTAAATTGTATCATAATGAAAATGTATTTTAGTATAGATTGTTTTGTTTTTATTCTTTTCATGTTATAATGATTTTAATTAATTAATGAAAAATTACTATTTTTTATTTTGTTTTGTATAGGATGTTTTATTTTTTCTTTGAATCAAGGAATAACAAGAATGATCCAGTAGTGATGTGGCTAACAGGAGGGCCAGGTTGTAGCAGTGAATTGGCTTTGTTTTATGAAAATGGACCTTTTCGAATATCACATAATATGTCTCTTGTCTGGAATGAATTTGGCTGGGACAAGGTAAAGTATTAATTTTAACTGATATTTTTAAAATTACAAGATTAACAGATAGTTTAATTAAGACATACAAGATTAAAAAAATTTAGTTCTTTTTTTATTTTTTAACTCTGTTTTTTATCATACTAGAAAATAAATCGAAACATATAAGTAATTATTAGCAACTTGTTATTGAACATTTTGCTCTTATGCAAAGTATCTTCTCGACTACTACTGACTAATCTTCTTTAAGTTAACATCTTACTGATCATTAGTTGTGACTGATTAGTAGATTTTTTATTTTTATATTTAATTTGAAGTAGTTAACGCTTATTGACTTATGTGAATGTTAGTTCTCTATCTCTAAACTAGTTTATATTAAGTTAATCAATAAATTCAATGGAAAAAGGCCTAAAATATCTTTGAAATATTAGAAATGGTATAAAATTACTCTCTATCCACCTATTGGCTCCAAAATACTCTTCTCATCCACCTATTGGATTCAAAATTAACCACTTATTTAATGATTTTAAATTTAAACTATTTAAATATTTGTTTAATACACGACGTTCAACTATTTGTTATAATTTAACTACCCATTACTAATTAAATCACATCCAATTAATAAACTCGCTCTATTACTAATGCACAACAAGAAAGCTACTACAAATGAGTGTTTATAAAAATTTGATGCGAAAATGTCTATAGAAGTACATTATCATACATTCAAGTCCTTAATCAAAATTATAATTCAAGTGTATAAATAAAAATTACCGATAAACTTAAAATTCTGACTATGTTCATCTTAATTATTCATTCGCCTCAATCATGTGATGTTACTTAATAGATAACTTTTTTTAAAGAAATATATATTAAAGTTTAATATTTAAAACAAATAATAAATACTTATAAAATAATATTCAAAAGTTCATGAATTAATTCGAGAGGTGCTACTTCTTTACCTTAAATCATATATTTTGAATTCAAGCTTGAAACAAAATCCTAATGAAAGTGTCCTAAATACGCGGCTCAACCTAAATTTAATTGGAGCTTCAATTTTGACTCAATAATTTTGAATGTCATTTTCAAGAATCGATAATTTCGTCGTGCTTTAGTAGTGTTTAGGGTGATTTTGATATTGGAAATGGTTTGTTAATTGGGTGGAGCTTAATCAATAATGGGTGGGTAGTGAGTTGATTTCTAAATAATATTAATAAATTAAATTATATCCAATAGTTGAGCGTCAAGTATTTTAAAAAATATTTAAATAGTTTAAATTTGAAACCGTTAAATAAGTGTTCAATTTTGAACTAGAAGGTGGATGACAAAGGTATTATGGAGCTAATAGGTGGGTGAAAATGATATTTTGAAGCCAATAGGTGAATGGAGGATAGTTTTGTACCATTTTTAATACTTCAAAGATATTTTATGCCATTTCCGTAAATTCAATGTTTAATTACTGTAGAGGTATTCCTCAATATTGAATATACACACAATAACAAATATGAAAAATATTTTATAAAATAGAGTTCCAACAATGTTAGCATGTAACTTTCCTTCTTAGGATGAAAATTTATATGGGGAAATTAAGTAAATCTCCCATAAAGGTAAAATAGTTACAAATATATATCTTTTCATATTTATATCCACTAAATAATTATACTATATAATTTTTAATTAATTTTACTTGATTGATACTAAATAAGTATCATATGCTATATTGATATCATTACGACTGATAATTTTACTAAATTGATATTAAATCAGTTTATATGTATTGGTATCATTAAAATTCTTGTTTAGAAATGAGAAAAGACATAAAGTCAACACTTAAGTTGTGTCGAATTTTCAAAAAGACATTTTAACTTTGCAACCGTCTTATTACTCCACTAAACAATTTTGAATAGATATAATTATATTTTTTTTGTCCACTTGACGTAGAGTGGTGTGCACTCTCTCAAAGAGAGTGAGCAACCTATAATAAGTAATATAATTTTATTTTTTATAAGTACTTTGTTATAAAATATATTTTCTTATTTTTCTTGTTATTTTAACTTTTTTTCCTTTTTATTTCTTTTTATTTTTTCTTTCTCTTTCTTCTTTCTTCTTCAAAAATTCATTCTCATCTCCATCCATTAAAACTCTTACTTTCAATGTCATTATTCTTACCACAACTTTACCTTTCTTTTTTATTACTATTAATATTACTCTCTTTCATTTTAAAATTTCATCTAAGTATTTTTTTAAATTTCGAACAATTTAATAAACACATTAGATATCATGATGATCAGACAGTATCATATAGTTTTTTTTATCCAATTTCAATTAAGTTCTTTCAATTTTTGCGAATTAATTGATTCTTTTAAAATTATCATTTCTAATTTTGAATTTATATGAAAATTAGTAGTTTATGATACCTTCTAAATTTTCTTAGAAAAATAATTAATTTTGCTATCAATAATTCAATAAAGTCTAAAAACTAATAGAAATTCTATAAAGAATTTGACCAGAAGAAGAAAAAGAAAATAAAAAAAAATTGGAGTAGGGCTCAATTTGACATGGGGTGTAGGAGGTGAAGAAAAAAAAAGATAATGGAGGAATGAATCATTTGAAAGTGAGAGGTGGGAGATGGAGTGAAATTTTAAAAGTCAAAAAGTAAGAGAGAAAGAGAAATAAAGTTAAAAAAGAGACAAGGAAAAACTCAAAATAAAAAAAAAATACATTTTAAATTAAATTAACATGTGTCCTATAATGATTGGTGTGTGAACACACTTGCTTCTTAAAACTTGGGGCTGATCGAAAAATGATATAATAATATATTTTCAAAATTGTTTAGTGGGGTAATAGGACAGTTGCAAAGTTAAGGTGTCTTTTTGCAAATCCGAGACAAGATCAGTGATGACTTTATGTCTTTTCTCTTTAGAAACTAATCATTAGTCAATGATACTATAAGAGTATATATACACTCTAAGTATCATTGACTAATGAATATCTTCTAAACAAGAGACCTTAATGATATACATATACTCTTATAGCATCATTAGGGGGTGGCTCGAGAGTGTTTAAAAAAAGACATGTGTCTTTAACCCCAAATTTAAGGAGGCTCATTTTTAATAATAATAGGTTATAAGTTATATTTTAATAAATTTTGAATACTATTTGTAGAAGAAGTAATCTTTTCATGAAAATTGAAGAAATTATTAGAAGAAATTAGACATATTTGAAGTACTATATCTCATGAAAAATAATTTAAAATAAGAATGGCTATATTATCAATTGAAAACTAGAAGAAATCAATTTTATAAAAGTTATTGACGATTTAAGTTTAAGGCCCCGTTTAATTTTTCTTTTAGGCCACTAATATGCTTGAACCGCTCATGAATATCATTCACAAACGAGTAATTTCTTAACTAGAAACCTTAATGATACCAATAATTATTTAATACTCCCTCTTTCCCTAATTATTTGTTCATTTTTGAATTGTCACACCTATTAAGAAAACAATAATTGATATATAGTGAGTTTACCATTTTATCAATATTAATTATGAAGTTGATGGATTAAAAAGTGTCCTATTATTTTTAAAGTAATTAATTAAGGGTATAATGAGTAATTTTTTTGTCCATTCTTAAGTTATTAAAATGAACAATTGATTAGGAATAACTAAAAAAATATGAATAAATAATTAGAAATGGAAAAAGTACCAATTAAACAAAATAATCAACCTCAATGATATCTGTATGATATAGTTGTATGGGTTAAAACCTTTGGCCCTACTATGACATGTGAAGTTTAAATGTTTGACACAAACTAGACCTACCATATGAGCAGAGTTCCAAAGTTTCAGAACTCTTTTTTGGCCATTTAAATGTCTCTGTCGGCTAACAAAGAGCCGTCTTCTTTGAAATTTGCATAAATTAAATAGCTTTTGAAGATATGCTAATTTTTAATTTTTGATTGAATTTATGCTTAGTCAAATTTAGATTCTTTAGAAATTGTAGTTGGACAGGCTATCTTATTTAGAGCAATAAGAAATTCATTCTAATAAATAAAAATCTATTGAGTGAATGATATATTGGATTCAAATAACTCTATTTAATATAATTTAAAATTATATTCTCTCTATTTTAAAAAAGATAACCTAGTTTGACTTGGAACAAAGTTTAATTAAAAAAAGATTTTTTAATCTTGTGATTCTAAATTAAAGTTATGTCAAATATACTAAAGTGCCCTTTAATCATGTGGTTTTAATCATGTCACGTGGAAAGTTAAAGTTAAATTGTTGCTAAAAAAAAGGGATCATTCTTTTTGAACAAATTGAAAGGAAATAGGGACATTCTTTTTTAAACAGAAGATATAAAGATATATATATTCAATGAAAATTTGACAATATAAATATTAAGTACGAAATTAAAGGCTTAAAATATGGTGAAATGTTTTCCTAAAAATACTATGTTTGGTCCCTCTCCTCATAAGATTGCTATGAGATTAAACACTCATAATTTTAGTTTTAGAGATATGATAAGCTTTTGAATTTCTACACAAAAACAATAGTGAAAAAATTCTACAGAAAAGCAAGAGTTTGGACTTGATCTTTTTGAAAAAGAAAAGAATACTTGAGAATGCCGTAAAGAAGGATATATACTCTGCAAAAATTATATTCAAATCTGAAGAACGATTTTAAGTAGAATTACTTTTAACCAAACAGCGAAAGAACATTCCCTTTAATATAAAAGACACTCCTTCATTTAAATACTTGTTACATATTAATTTTATTTAAATAAAATTTCGACAATCCCCCTACCAACATAGGTTATGGAGCAATATTTGAAAATGAGAAAATGACAGTTATTTACCCCAAACCATACAGACCACATGAAGAAGTTGAAATGTTGAGCTTTAATTCTGTTTGATAGGTATTTTTAGATTAAAATTATTTTAAAGCACTTTTATAATATTTATTTTTTACCCAAAAAATGATCCAATTAAATTTAATAAATCAAAGACACATGTTTTAGTTCAAACTCATTTAACTCAATATCTAACAATCAAATAACTTTAAGTCAAAAAATTATTCTAATATTTCAATTAAAAAAAAGTCAAAAAGTTAAGTTACAATTTCTAACTTGTAACTTATGTTTATAAGACATAAAAACTATAAGATCATCGATGGTCATCGACAGGGACGACCTGAGACCAATCTTTCAATGTCTTTTGTATCGACATTTTACGCAGGGCTTGTCTAGTGCAACTTACATCTCCTGCGTAGTTAATAGGCTATGCTATAATGAGGATTTACTCCGTATGTACAAAGTGTTTATTCTAAGAACAGAGGTTGTGGCAAAGGTTGTAATGACAACCGGTTATCCTTGGAGTTCCCAAGATCATCTAAGCTAATTAGTATTTTGGTGTTTTAGATCATTGATATTATCTTCATTGGATGAAAGTCTTGAATGAATGAATGTCAACTTCAATTGCATGCCTCCAACTGAAGCATAATATATTTTGGAGAATGGCTGCTCATTTTTGGTCTTGTTGGAATGTATGCGTCCACCAGTGACCACGGGATCAGATTTCTCAGTAGAATAACAGTGCAGAAAGTAAATATCACAATATAAAGTAGATATAAGAGTTTTACGTGGAAACCTACTAGTTTAAGGGAGTAAAAATCATGACCTGTCTCACAGGATTTTTCTAAATGTTTTTACTAATCTTGTCAAGCAAAATTAAAACACATATTACACCACCAACAATGCGATTAACCTAATAATCTCACACTAATACAACGATTACTTAATCGAGCCTAAGCAATGTTTGCATTGCCCACTACTTTAACAAATAATGTAGACTTTTACAGTAAGACACAAAGTTACCCTTAACTATGTTCTTACAAAGACTCTCACAAGTTTCGAAACGTTTCTATTAATGTGAAACATATCCTACAAGTTAAGCACAAATACAAACAATCAAGAACATCAGCAGGTACAGAAAACACTCATTCAGTTGATCAGGTCATTGATGTATGTGTTATTGTGCTTGAGTTTTTCCTTGAAGATTGCCTTCTCTTTTAAGCTTATGAGTTTTAGTTTGCCAAATCTTGAGTTTGTGTTTTTGGGAAGAGATTATATAAAAATCAACACAAACTCGTTGATGCAACCTTATTGGCTGAAGGACTGTTGTTTAGAAAAGTTGTGCACCTACCACATCAAAGGTGGTAGTTTTTTTTGACACCTGTCATGTCACCTTTTCATGCAAGCACTTTTGCCCCAGGTCCCTTACAATGTTCTTTGTGAGTTCTTGAAAGGTGCTAGCTAACTTTCTCCTTTAAATGAATACAAATATCAACCACAAAGAGTTATTACCTGTTGAAAAACACACTCATTCATTCTGGTTGGTTCAGTAAGTTGACGCTTCACCAATCTTTGACATGATAGCTTTACATTTGTACCCATTTGGCATCTGATGGAGAGAACTCTACTTGAGACCAGGTCCATGCATTTCTGAGCCACTGAAACAGGCAGTCTCGTCTGCTCTTCCTATTGGTGCAGTACACTGCACTTTTCACCTATCACCTGACAAGACAAATTTACAGTTGTACCCCATTTGAATTTGGACGAGATTACTCTGCCAGGCACTAGTCCATACATTTATGAGGATCATCAAAACACCTATAATATAACATTTTCCCCCTTTTTGATGACGACACACAAATATACCTCACACTTAGTTTATTCATTCATTTCATTATCAGCAGTCCCAATAACAAGCATCTGATTCTTTGTTAGATCTCTAAGTTTGTTAATCATCAAAACTTAACATCAACTCCAAAATAACATCAAGCCTTTTATATTATTTGATCCTAGCCCTAGTCCTAGTTAATATTTTAGAATAAGATTTATATTGACATTAGTCTCTTAGAATCTACAGGTCTCAAATCTTATATATATTGATCAACCAACGGGGACTGGTTTCAGTTATACTTCTGATAATCGCGATATTCGTCACAATGAAGCAGATATAAGCAATGACCTTTATGACTTCATACAGGTTGGTTCCCCTTTCCCTTTTTCCATAAACGGATTTTGATTCGTATTAATACTAAATAGATGTTATATTTGATTTTAGGCCTTCTTTAACGCGCATCCAGAGTATGTAAATAATGATTTGTACATTACTGGAGAATCGTATGCAGGGCACTATATCCCTGCATTTGCTTCTCGTGTTCACCAAGGAAACAAAAAGAAAGAAGGAATTCACATAAACCTTAAGGTATACTACCTTTTTTTCTTACTCTAATAAGTGTCTCCCTGTATTTTCAACTGAATTTGTGTTAATAATACTGATGTCTACTTAATGAATTATTGGATTAGGGATTTGCCATCGGAAATGGAATGACAAATCCAGAAATCCAGTTCAAATCTTATACTGACTATGCTTTGGATATGAAATTGATCAATCAAACTGATTACGACAACATCAACAAATTATATCCGAAATGTCAACAGCAAATTAATTCTTGTGGTAACTCTTTTGTTCCACTTGCATTATTTTCCATGTCTCTAGTTCTACTTATTATGGTCAACTGCACATATATTTCGTTTAAGGTGATTTGATGGCGTAAAAAATAACTGAAATTGGCGTTTTTTGTGAAAATATTGGTAGGAACTGGTGGTGAAGATGCTTGCTTGTATGCATTTCAAGATTGCACAAACATCTTCAGCAGTATAATGGACATTGTGGGTGATAAAAATGTAAGGAAGCAGAGGAAAATTCGAGGTTTTTTTCATTCCTATGTGAAAACAGAGTCATACAAGTACATTTGATTTCTAACTATCAATCGGTTTATGACCCTTGACATGTCGCAGTATTATGATATACGGAAGACTTGCGAAGGTAACCTTTGCTATGACTTCTCGAGGATGGAAACTTACCTCAACGACAACCAAGTTAAGCGTGCCCTTGGTGTTGGTGACATCGAGTTCGTGTCATGTAGTTCTATAGTTAAACAGGCGTTGGGTACGGATATGATGAAGAGTTTTGTAGTTGGTATTCCTCCACTTCTTGAGGATGGTATCAATCTACTCATTTACGCGGGAGAGTATGACCTTATGTGCAACTGGCTTGGTAAACTTCATATGCACGTTCGATTGATTTCTTATATGATCATTCAACTGATAGTTGTTATCTCAAAAAGTCACATTTCTTGAATCTAATTTTCTTTAAAAAAGAAAGTGACTTTTTGTATAGTAACTATTAGTTAATTGACCATTTGAGAACTCTAACTCTTCATATGGTTTAATAGGCATAAAATTAACTTGGATTCAGCTGACATCTATGCCTCCCAACTTTGGGTATGCACAAGTAGATTATATACAAGTGAACAAGTAGACACATGTGTCATAATGCATATAGGTCACAAAATTGTCATGTAGGACGTCATGTTTGACAAATATGTCTATTTGTTAAATTGTATGCAAGTTTAAGTGTTTATTTGTGGACACCCGAAGTTAAAAATCATACATGTCCGCTGAAGTCAAGTTAAAGGCCATTTTTATGTATTATGTTAATTTTCCTTGTTTAAGAACTAAACTATCGTGATTTGTTGAGGTTTATATAGGGAACTCAAATTGGGTGCATGCAATGGAATGGTCTGGGAAAAGAGACTTTGGTGCTGCACCATCCATTAATTTTACAGTAGAAGGTGAGGATAAAGGAGTTCAAAAGAATCATGGACCTTTGACATTCCTCAAAGTTCATGATGCAGGTCATATGGTTCCAATGGACCAACCCAAGGCAGCATTGGCAATGCTCCAAAGATGGACACAAGGCAAATTGTCCAACACTTAAATGAAAAGATCAACAATTCGTTATTTATAGGTTGCATCTAGGGATCTAGAGGTGAACAAAATCAAATCGCAAGCTACTCCTAATCGAAAAATCAAACCAAATCGCATAAAAATCGCCCTTATATTTGATTTGATTTTGCATTGAGTTCTAAAAATCCGAACCAAATCAGCATATAAATATTATATTTTTTATGCAGGTTTTCAGTAGAAATATCTCTAGAAATATTTGTGATTTTTGATGTAATATATAATAGGAATATGTAGTGGAGTTCAATGTTATTTACTTTGAATAATGCTTGATTCTACCGTTTATTTTCACTTTTTAATCAATTGTTGATGAAATACTTCAACCTCATTGTTTTTTTTTTTAAATTATATATAATAGCAAACTATTAATTCAAATTAAATATTATAACCATAGTTTGATTTAATTGTACCCCATAGCAAATTGTTGCTATTTCGTCTCTCTCCAGGTGAATCTCGCTCGCCACTCTCATTCGCTCCTCGCCTCTCTCACTTTTTATACAAACACAAATGTATAAATTGTGTTTGTGTTTGTATAAAGCGAGAGAAAATTATATATATACATATATTTTTTGTTCCCCTCTTCAAGGTCTCGCTCGCAACTCTCCCAGATCTCGCTTGTCAGTATCTCCCTGACCTCTCTTGCTTATACAAACAAAAATGTATACATTGGGTTTCTATTCGTATAAAGTGAAAGAAAATGGTATATACTCATGCAAATACATATATATTCGTCCTATACACTTATAATTATACAATACAAATATTTTTCTGTCCAGTTCTCTTTTGTTTTTCTCTTTTTCTCGTTTTATATAAACACAAATTATATAATTGATCTTTGTATATGTACACCGAAACAGAAATAAATTATATATAAGTGCTTTCTTTTTTACATGTATAGCAAATTATAAATATTTATATTTGCTATAAAGCACAATTACACAAACTATAACTATAACATATAAATATAATTTTTGTGTTTGCTATATGTTAAAGTTTTTTTTCTTTTTTCGTATCCATGTCCAAGATATATCATATTATATTATCGCTATTTTCAAAGCTAAACTGAACATACCATTATATTGACTTGTTGAGAAAATCAAATTATCAATCTAAGATCGTCTTGATCAAATATTGATTGTGCTCCTCACCAAACTTTAACAAAACTAGAAATAAGTTCAATAATACAAGGATCAATAACTTTGATAACCACTCAACTATCAACTCTTTTCACAAAAAGTTATTTAATTTTCGTTTTCAATTTAAAAGTCACTAACTCAACTATTACTTCTTTGCATAGAAAGTTACTCAGTCTATTTTATTTTTTTCAATAAAATTTGTTGACATAAAATTTTTATTTTTAAGCAAAATTTTTAAAACTAAATATATATCCATTTAACTATTTAATGACCCACATATTTAACCCGACCAGCTAAAAATATGATATTGAACTTTCTATTTTATGATTACTTCCCCAAATCATTTTCTTGTCTCCATTTTCACTCTTTATAATGGATTCCTCCTTTCTTTTTATCTAGATTTAGAATTATCTTCCATTATGATTCAAATTTTCACTATTGAAGATGAAATATTCTTCCGAGATAAGGAAAAGAAAAGGTCTATAGACAAAAGGTTTCATTCCATTAACACACACACACACGCACACGCACACGCACACGCACACGCACGCGCACGCGCACGCGCACGCGCACGCGCACACACGCGCACACGCGCGCACACACGCACACACGCACACACACACACGCACACAAGAAATCAGAATGCAAAATAAGACAAAAAAAATCAAAACATCAAAAAAGAGCAACTCTTATAATCTTGTCTTGCTTTTGAGTTTATCATAGATAAAAGTTTGTTTAGACTTTTAGGGCTTGTATCTGTTTTTAGAGTTTAAAAAAGTTGTTAAAAAGTTTTTTTTAAAAAAAAAAAAGAGAAGAAAAATGCTAGGAGAAAAAGGAGAGAAGAGAAAGATCTTGGAAACTAATGATAAAATAGAAAGTTTAATATTATTTTTTAGCGGACCGAATTAAATGAAGAGGGTCATTAAATGATTTAAATATATGTACTTGGTTTTTAAAATTTTGGTTAAAAATAAAAATTTCATGTCAACAAATTGTGGTGAAAAAATAATAATATAGACTGAGTGACTATCTATGAAAAGAAGTGATATTTGAGTCACTTTTGAATTTAAAATGAAAGTTAAATGACTTTCTGTGAAACGATTTGATAGTTGAGTGACCATCAAAGTTATTAATAAACACCTTGAGATTCGCACAAACAATTCAATCAAGTCATAAATTAACCTCTGAACCTAGTAAAATCATTAAAACCTTGTTAGGAAAAAATATTGACTTTGGTCTATCTTTCTAAATTTGTAACTTTCAGAACTACAATTCTTCCCCAAATACATTTGATTTCATAAGAAATCGTGTTACTCATTCTTACAAGTAACAAACAACCTTTTTCTATAAAATAATTATTTAAACAACTAAAGAAAGCTATGAGTATGATCAAGCAGGAAAATAGAAACATGAACCACAAAATGACCGTGAGAATCATTACAAATTATTTGGTCATATAGGTTACTAGGAAATGTGCCTGCACTTTATACGGTGTAATAATAATTTAGAATGAACGTTTGATAAAATAAGTAGAATAAAGAAGATTAGGGGTGTGTTTGGTATGAAGGAAAATGTTTTTCATGGAAAATATTTTCCTGGAAAATGTTTTCCTGGAAAACAAGTATATTTTGGACTTATTTTCTCATGTTTGGTTGGTGAGTAGAAAATATTTTCCAGAAATGATTTTGTGTTTAATTTATGAATGAAAAATGTTTTTGAGGAACATCTTTTATTTTTACTAGATTAGAAAATAATTTATGAAATTGAAAATATTTTTTAAAAATATTTTTTTTGGTGTGGTGGGGGTGGGGGTGGGAGG
>NC_028641.1:65116187-65141329 GCF_001406875.1 Solanum pennellii
CTTCCCCCCGCCCCCACCCACTACCCAAAAAAATAATAATTTTGATTTTGAAAAATATTTTCAATATCATAAATTATTTTTTACTCTAGTAAAAATAAAAGATGTTTCTCAAAAATATTTTTTTCATTCATAAATCAAACACTAAAAATCATTTCCACAAAATATTTTCTACTCACCAACCAAAAGTGAGAAAATAAGTCTAAAATCTACTTGTTTTCCAGGAAAACATTTTCTAGAAAAACATTTTCCATAGAAAACATTTTCCTCCATACCAAACACACCCTAAGACTTTCCTCTTAAACAATTGTTTAGTTCTCTTTTAATTTTTACATTTATATGTTATCATTATTGATATACATAATTAACGCTAATATACTGAACATTCTTTTTTCCTTTGTCTTCTTCTATATTCTTTTAACACAAGTAAATGAATGAAATAGGAACAAAAGATAATAAAAAATAAATAAAAATATTGATCATAGAAAAGTGTCGCATCAGATTTTTTATTATGATTTCTTTTATTAATATATATTAGATTCTTTAAAAAAAAATTAGATGAAAACAATAGCGAGAATAAGAAAAAAATAATATTACGATTTTTTGTTGTAAAAAAGTATCATATCGCTTTGTATATGATTAATTTTGAATATAATAAAATAAAAATAATTGGACTATTAATTAATAATATTGTGTCTGTTATATAATCTAAGCTCAGAATAATATAAGTATAAAGGAAGAAGATAAGAGAAGTAGATGTAGGAGAAGACTTTCTTCTTATTCAAGTGTATGTAAGTCTCATATGTGTATCATACAATAGTAAATGAACAACCCTATTTATAGGTTGAGAAATCACTATAAAAGTCATCATATTAAGTATCATAATAAATAGATACATTCTTATCCAAAAAGGTTCATGAAACCTAGTGAATATGGATAGTTGTTCATGTACCTACTTTATGGACTATCCACTCATTCAATGAATTTATAACACTCCCCTTGGATGTCCATAGATATTGTGTCTCGTTAAAACCTTACTAGAAAAAAAACCCTGTGAGAAAAAATTCTAGTGAAGGAAAAAGAGTACACATATCTTTTGATATGCATTATTTGTTGCCTCANTTCCAAAAAAAAAATGTAATTTGAAATTGGAAGAGAGCTTTGGAAAATGTTTTTCTTAATTTTTGAAGCGAAGTCATTTTCCTTACTTTTGAGGAAAATGAGTTGATTTGGAAAACATTTTCCAAAACTTTTGCCCCAACCAAACATGAGAAAATTGAAAAACATTTTCAAAAAAACAAACACACTCTAGAGCTAACTAAGAGTGTGTTTGGTATGAAGGAAAACATTTGCTGGAAAATATTTTCCAATTTTTTCATGTTTGGTTGGGACAAAAGTTTCGGAAAATGTTTTTCAAATCAACTCATTTTCCTCAAAATTAAGGAAAATGACTTCCCTTAAAAAATTAAGGAAAACATTTTCCAAAACTCTCCTCTAATTTCAACTTACAGTTTTTTTTTTTTGGGAAAAACATCAATTTTAAAAAATATTTTCAATTTCAAAATTTTATTTTTTCACCTGATCCTTGACCCCACCAATCGGCCAGCCCCCTTAGGCCCAACCCTCCCCTCTCCAAAAAATTAATTTTGCTTTTTAAAAGTATTTTCAACTTCAATTTTTTATTTTTAAACTCCTACCCCTCCCCCNCTAGTGGGACAAAACCTCGATCATGGGAAAAAGAGTACAACACGTATTATACTCCCCCTGATTAAAACGTCACTTAATTTCTTGCGATGATGTCTCAATATTCGTACAATTCTTGAATATGGTGTGTCATTTATCTCAACCAGATGCACTCTCGACTTGCTTCATGGAGGACTTTTATTTCTGCATAGCTACATTTGCTTTATTGATCGCCAGGATATTGTTGTGTCTCCACATGAAAACAAAGTGTGTTTGAGATCGTGTTTTATGCAGATCAGATAAATATTCTGCATCTGCGTAACCAATCTGCTCTGACTTGAAATCTTTGGAATAGATGAACACATGCCTATGGTCCTTCAAAGATATTTAAGTATATACATAACACCATTTTAATGTCATTTTGTTGGGGAGGAACTGAATCTTACCTGTAAATTTACTGCAAAACACTGGTCGAGTATTGTTTGCAAAATGCATTAGTGTTCTGATTGCACTAAGATGTGGAGTTTCATCACCAAGAAGCTCTTCTTCATCCTTTTCTTGAGATCAAAATGAATCATCATTTATTTCAAGCGATCTCATAATCATTGGGATACTCAATGAATGTTATTTATCCATATAAAATTGCATCAAAACTTTTTCGTGTATGTGCAAATGTTTCATTTGTCCAATTACCAATCTGTAGGTCAAGACGAAATTCTGTCTTACCAAGACCTTTTCATAAAAATACAAGGATAATTAGGGTCATTCTTTTGAATCCTTTTCTTCCTTGACTATTTAAATCCATATAAGGATTTTTGAAGCTTTGTTGAAAAAGTTTCCTTCAAGCTTTTATATGCTTCAGACACCTCGATTGCTTCAAGGATTTTCATATAACCTTCATTGTCCAGCCAGACATAACAATTATTCATTATATGCATTCAAGTTTTATGTTGCCAGATAAAAAAAAACTTAATTGCATCCACCATAGGAGAAAACATTTCCAATAATGTTAGGATTTTTGAGACAAATCTTTATGCCCCGAGGCACAAGCCGTACTTGATATCTTACGGTTATACTATCGCACAATAATATATTGTACTCCATTGACATTATACCTTATGAACTATCAGTCCAAAACATCACTTTTCTAAGTGAAATAAAATATACTTGAATCATGCATTTTACTTGACCAATCATTTATTTGTCCACACTATATGATAGGTTTGAATTCAAGATTCTCGTCACAATTTATTTCATTGAGCGCTACCTAATATCAAAGATACCGTCGACGGTTATTTGATATCGATTTCAACAAGACATAACTTATCGAGATCTCTTCATTTTTCAGGTACCTGAATCTTTTCTGAGGTTTTATGAAGTGTTATGTCAATGTGCTCTTTTATAACACTTGCCTCATTATCATGACCATATTGATCATTTGCTCCTTCATTTTCAAGAAATTTCATATTTGGAACCGATTGGTCTATTACACTTCTAGCGTATCATAGACTCTGTCCTTCAAGGACTTCACATTGGAGCATTTACAACTGAATATCATAGGATCAGTGCACTCATCTGTCAACTGATTTGCAACATTATGCAAATGAATTATTCCTTGAACTTTAAGTTCACATATTTATTTAAGAGGAGATAATTCATAATTAATCTCACACAAAATTTTCAGCTGTCAAAATCATCTCTCCACCTAATGTTAGAAAATCTAACATTCATTCCCACCTTATTTGGAAATTCATCCTTGTGCGTGGTGGAACAATTAAAATCATAACCGCACATGCAACATTTTAGATGAAAATTATTTGGTTCTTGACCCGGAATCAATTTTAATGGGAAAACCTTGTTGGCTTGATGCATATATGTGTTGCTACATATTAGATAAAATTATCTCATACCAAATTTTATTTGGGAGTTTTGTTGTCATAACCATGATTTAGCTATAATTAGAGGCATACAATTTCTGCTAAATGGACCAGCATTATCAATATAATCTCATAATTTGAAACTGTGCTCTTAATTCAACAATTCAAGCAAACAACCTTACAAAAACTAATTTGTAAGTTGACCACAAAACACATGTGATCATCACATAGATCCACATGGCAGGTGAACAGACCCATATTTACCTTTCTATATGTTCCAAAAATTTTAGGGGATAAAATCTCAACTTTAGCTGGTACAATGAAAACAAGCAACACAAGAGAATTCTTGAAGAATCTTTTATTTCTTCATCATATAATCTACATGAATTCTCAATTACATTTGCATCACATTTAAATAAGAATGGTCAACCAGTCATGCCAACTGAACTTTATTTCATTATACTTATACTTTACTTTTGCATGTGAATTCATCAGCAAGCCCACGTTTGTGTGCAACAAACAAGAGGAGAAAATGACTAATCTTTTGCATAAATATTTATAACCCGCTTCGGTTGTAGTAATTTGAAGATATTATATATTTTCATAATTTATAGTTTCAATATTTCTTTTTAATTCATCCGAAACTTAAAAAGTTTCTTTTGAGACTTACTACAACCTCATTATTATTCCTTTGGTAATAACACAACTCGTTAGAGCTTGGTATTAATTTTGTGTACTATCACATATTGCATGACACCATTCATATGGTGAGCATCTCCTTCAAGGAGGAAATTATATTATTATTGTCATGATCAAAATCATTATGATCAAGACATGTTTCTTGATTTACTTTGTTGTACTTTAGATACACAACCAATGACAAATTTGTATTGCCACACATAATGACCACAACCCTTATAGACAAGAATTATTTCTTTCTTTTGTCCTTTGGTAGTTCATAACTAACATACCATAATATTCATGACGTATACACGCACACGATCATTGACCGTTCATGTCAAATATAATTTATTTATTTCTCTCAAACTTCCCGTAGAGATGAGATGTGACATATATCATTTTTTCTCAAACCTTCTATAGAGGTGAGTTGTGGCATATATTCAACTCATAATGATTTTATCACATCTTGACTCATTCTCTTATATAATGATCGAGCATTCACGATACTAATCACAAGTCATCACATTCTCTTCGAGAAATTGACTAATAATTTATATGTACTTCATATATTTGCATTATAAGTACATTGTCATAGCTTTAAAATTCATCATATTTCATGACACACCTCAATATCACTTTGAAAGATCAAGTGTACCATCACTTTATCGTCTTATTTCTTTGATGGAGGTTTTATAAACTTTTCAAATTATTGGGTCGACAAGATTCACAAGTCTAATGACCTTTCATATCATTTTAATAATAAAAATTGCCTTCACATTTTGAAGGACTATTTGGAGAATTCATAGTGTTCTTTCTTTAATAATTACCACAATGATGACTATTATAATTCCGTCCCTCCACGCCCTTACTCACATCATTAATTATTTGTCATCTTTTAGACTAATTATTTATTGCTACCACATTCATATGATTGAATGGAGCAAGTGAACAGGCGGATATCAAAGTTATCACATGTTGCTACCACATTTTTTTCAAGGAATGGAGCAAATTTGATAGGACGGATTTTAAGGCTTTTCATCAAAGTCTTAGTCATCATTATATCATCACTATGGTGCATTGACTCAAACTTAATGTCTTATCCATATAAGACATGTTAGGCCAAATTCTATGGGACTTCAACTCAATCCTTATCATCATGGTGCATCAAAACTCAAATTGATGTTTTACCCTCTTGGTGCGATAGAACTTGAATCTACCGTCTTACCCTTAAATATTTTTCATTATGTGCATCCGGGCTTTAACCAGATGTCATATCCTTTTGGTGCGATGGGGCTTGAATCCATCGTCTTACCCTCTAGCAATTATAAATGTTAATAAGTTCTTCATAATTAACACTTAGAAAATCAACATGAAAATTTACTTCTCTATCGTTCAGTTCTTTTAAGTGTTTCAACTACAACACTTTTGCGAAGTACTACAACTTTTAAAACATGTTTGTGCTGATAACGTGTTATAAAATCAAGCTCATAAGAATATAATCATAAAGAGAAGAAGGCAAGAGATGTAGATAGAAAAAGAGAAATTTTCTTCTATTCAAGTGTATGTAAGTCTCATTTTGCATATCCTACAATAGTGAATGAACAACCCTATTTGTAGGTTGAGAATCACTCCAAAAGTCACCATATTAAGTATCATAATATATAGATACATTCTTATCCAAAAAAGTTCATGAAACCTAGTGAATATGGATAGTTGTTCATGTACTAACTTTATGGACTATCCACTCATCCAATTGATTTATAACAGTGTCATCTATTATAAAGAATAAATATAAAATGGAACAATTCCACTTTTATGAATAATACACTTTCTTCTTTGTTCTTTTTTTTCCTTCCAACAAAAGGTATTAAGTACATTTATAAACACATGATAAAAAAACAGAGATGAATTATTCAACTTCTAACTTTATCATTAATATAGAAATATGCTACTGATTTACTTGAATGATACCTTTAACACGTAAAATTAAAATATTATCGTTATTTAGTGATAGTTTTGACTCTCTAACTACTTATAGCAATTATTTCAAATGCATTGACATACATATATTATGTATTATGTATAATGAATGTTATTAATTTTATGAATCAATATAAATGATTTATTTGTAATAGAAGACTTCTTATTTTCTTTTTAATTTTATGAATCAATACAAATGATTTATTTGTAACAAAAGACTTCTTATTTTCTTTTTAGTTTTTTGTTATAAAATTAGCTTTTGCCGATATTTTTGAGTCATAAGCTTAAAAATAGTTTTCAAAGTTACACATTATCAACCACTAATCATATTATCGAGCACATTTTATCTAAAAATATTATATATCATAAAAGAAGTTGAAATAAAATTGGAGTAGAATTTTTTTTATGAATTTAAAATTTAGTCCAAAAAAAATTACCTTAGAAGAAATCTGTTATATGTGTTATGCTGTAATTTTATTATTTTTAGAAAAATCACTCTTTGAAGTGTTGTAAGTATAAAAATATATTTTTTTTAAAAAAATATACTTAGAAAAGAGTCACCACTAACACGCGGTTATCCAACGATTTAGGTTAAATATATTTTGACTTTTTTTTTGAAAATGGTTAATATGAGAAAATAATTATACAGAGAAAAAATTTTAATTTCTAAGAAAAGAAGATATTAATTGAAATATTTAAATTAAATTGTAGAATTTTTTACGAAATTAGGTTGATTAAAATTTATTTAATTATTTTTTAATAGATGCAATAATGAAATTAATAAATATGAAAGATAGAATATTATGAACATTTTATTAATATTAATATAATTAAGAGTGTCATTTAAATGTAGAGGTGTGATTTATAAAAATGAGTTTTTTAATAAATAATTTAATTGTGAAAAATCAAAAAAAAAAAAAAAGAAGAAGAAGAAGAAGAGAAGAATGAGATAAATATAACTTTGCCTATATATTATTTTTTTATATATAAATAACAATTACATTTGTAATAGTTTAAGAGTTTTTAAAATACTCCATCCCTAATTACTTGTCCACTTTAAATTGGTACACTTATTAAGAAAATAATTATTGACATAGTGAGTTTATCATTTTATCCATGATAATTATAAAGTTAATGAATTAAAAATTTAATATTACATTTTTCAAAGTAATTAATTTAGGGTGTAATAGAATTTTTTTTCCTTTCTTAATTCGTTAAAATGGACCAAGTAATTAGACTTAACTATAAGAAAAAAATGGACAAATAAATAGGAGAAAAAATAGATAAATAAAATTTGGCATACATCCAATTTTATTTATTTTTCTATATAAATAACAATTACGTTTGTTATGGTTTAATTACAATGTTGTATATATTTTAAAATTAAATAAAGAAGTTAAAAGAAGAAATTTTGAAAAGATATAAATAGTATAACATTAATGGGGAAAGAGAAAAGGTAAGTGTGTAGATATTTTCTGAAATTTTTATAAAAACAATTATTTTGGCAAGACAAAAACTTAAAATATAGAAGAAAAGGGGGATCTAAGGAAAAATAAAGGCATAATACATAAATATGCCTTTTAACTTGGTTTCGAATTACATTTATGCTCTCAATTTTGGGTATGCACAAGTAGACACTTAAACTTGTATAAAGTTGAACAAATAGACACACATGTCCTACATGGCATCCTACATGTCATTTTTCGTCCTATGTGGTGTTCTAAGTGTATTTTGTCATGTAGAACTCATGTCTTTATTTATTTAAACGTTGGATAGTTAAAGTGCCTGTTTGTTCATTATGAAAGTTGGAGGTCAAAGTAAAAATTTGAAGCCAAGTTTAGAATTCAATATATGTACTATGCCAAAAATAAATACTGCATTAATAACGGAGAAAGAGAAAATTTAAGTCAATATATTTTTCTGATTCTTTTCTTAAAAAAATTATAGAAATAAATTTAAAAAATGGACAAAATGGATAAATTACAATCCTAGTCAAAGTGAGGTGTCATGTCAGACTTTATGGGTTAAATCCAAAAAATTGACAAAATAGATAAATTACAATCCTGACCAAAGAGAGGTGCCACGTCAGACTTTTAATATACAAAAACATGTTTTTGAAGGGACTCGTAGATTTTGCAACTTTAAAGGCATAAATAAATGTACTTTTTAACTTGGCCTCATTTTTAAGTGATCAACAGTTTTGCGAAGTCAATCTCCAAAGTTGCCACCAAGGCCGCTATCAATACCGCCCTATCCTATGAAAGAATATTAATCGGCACTCTTCGGCGATAGGCGGTGGCGGACTAACAACCAGAAGCTTATGTACTCCAATTTTGTGTATGTACAAGTAGACACTTAAACTTCTAAAGTTGAACAAGTAAACACATGAGTTCTACATGCCACAATACACGTAGGGCACCACGTAGGACAAAAAATGACACATAGGATATCATGTAGGGCGTGTGTCTCTATTTGTTCAACTTCATATAAGTTTACACGTCTACTTGTGTACATCCAAAATTGAAGATCATAAATGAAGTTTGAGGCCAAATTAAAAAGCATATTTATGTATTATGCCTTTTCTAAATATAATTTTTGATGTGAAGAGATTGTCTGTATGTTGATTTTTGTAGTTACTATTATTATTGATTTATTAAATTATTGAATCTTACTAACTTAAGTGTATTTGAAAATTTATAATAATATATATATAATTGCAAACATTTATTTGTAAAGATTATAGAAATAATTGTGATTTACTTATTTGATAAGATTGTATTGAAATTCTCTACTTGTCTTATTTCAATTAGACAATTTGGTAGATAACAATTGTTATGTGAATATTTATGGTAATTGTTGTCTTTTGCAGGTTCACTTGCCAGGGATAATAATTGCAAAGGGGCCTAAAAAAAGCCCGCGCAACTTACCCAGATATTATGGCTCAAACCAACTGTCTGTTCTTTTTCTTAAATTTGAACCTCAGTAGTTAACTTTCGTCCAAGCCCAAGAGTTTCCTTTAAGTTCCCACTAACCGCTGAGAACATAAAGTGTGAGAGAATTTTTTTAAAGTGTTAGAGACATTTTGTTTTTTACTAATACTCTCAAACTAGATAAAAATTTAAGGGTGAATTTCATTCAATTATAAGATCAATAAGTTCAGTTAATAGATAGAGATGTAACTAAAAATTAGATCCAAATTTAGGTGATGTTTCCAATAGACCATCAATTATTCCACCTAGGGGTCGTTTGGTCAGTATGAGGTATTACAAATAATAGTGATGGAAAAAAATTTATCTCATTTGGTTTTCATGTTTGAGATTATTTATTCTACCATTTATGAGATAAATTATCCTGGCATAACTTATTCCCAATTAAAAAATGATAGTTCTATTTATCCAACCCCTAACGGATGTTGTTCCATGAAGAAATTATTGGTCGAATATGGAAAGATTAAATTAAAGCATTGCTAGATTTACAATTTGATTATTAGTTTTGCATAAATAGATTTTCATAATGAATCTTAGTTGCTCGAACTCTTTAAAAATGTTAATTAATGCGGATTCTCTTAAAATATTTTTTTTTTTGGAAAATCCAACACATGAGAAGTGAACTTGACTAAACAAAATGCAGTAATTTATGGCTCACCAACAGTCTGTTTTTTAATTTTAAATTTGATCTCTTTTTCTCCGTACAAGTAAGTCCTTTTTAGTTGCCACCAAAGGGTGACTTATGAAGACTAGAACAATGGCGTTGGGAAGCTCAAATGCAGAGATCCACTCATCATTGGTTAATGATGCTTTGTATCAATCAAGCTATGTGGTGAATCAAACTACATTCCATGGAATACCCAAATTGTTTTTCTCCTTAACAATCACCATTTACTTGGATTCGTTGATGGAACAATCCAAGTAAATGATGATGAGATCAGAAATGAAGAAGATAAATTGCAAAGGAAAAAGAATGATGGGTTGGTTAAAGCATGCATCTTGGCTTCTCTTAGTGATCAACTTCTTCAGGATAAAGCCATTCATAACTTAGATACTGCTAGACAAGTTTGGTTGGTTTTAGAGCAATGTTACAGCCCTAAATCTAAAGGTTCAAAATCCCATTCCTTATTACTCTATTTTCTTGCTCAAATTATAAATATATTTTCACTAATATACTCAGCTAATTTGACTCGACACAACAGATAATAAGATTTTTTAAATTTGTGGTATAAATTAATGATAAAAAATTTTGTTAGGATTTTTATGATTGTGAAAACATAAATAATCTTTGCATTCATAAATTCTATCAATTATTCATGATCGTAGAACTATATGATTTTCACATAAATTTATTACTATGATAATTCAGTAAAAAATTACATACCCGAATCAATCATAGTGATTTACAAGAATTTTGACTTGAATTGAGTGAAAGTCTTTTTCTTTTCGTTCTTCATAAGCTGTTTCTCTCTCATGCCCTCTACTTTATGAATAACTTTGATGGATAAGATTATAATTTTATGGCAGAGAGAGAACCTTTTAAATAAGAGTGTTTTTAATATCATTCTCACTTTTTCATCATGGTAGGTAGTGGAGATAATGGGTAGTTGAAAGTTACTAAGTAACTTCCCACTTCTCCACACATATAAGTCACTTCTCCACCTCTCCACTTCTCCACTTTTCTACACATATTTAGGATTTAACTTATATTAGTTATTAAACCAAAATATAATTAGTGGGCCATAGAAATTTACATTTCCCCACTTGGCGCACAACCTTTAACTATTGATGTTAATCATCATGTGCACAATGTTAAATCCAACATCATTCGTCGTTATTAAGTAAATCAACTAATATTAGTCATGTCGGTTGTACAACACTTTATTTGGCATAGTCCCTTCCATTACTACAATATAGTCTATTGCCTAACACAAGCTTTCAAATATATAATGGATCCACCATAATGCTTAGAATATCTTTATCTTAAACAAAATTTGTCACCATCATTCTCAAAATAACGTATACAAGAGAAAACAGGTAATAACAAAAACATATATATATATATATATATATATAGTTGAGCTCAAAGCGTCAATTGCATAAACATAATAAAATCTTTACAGAAAGTCATTCATTTCTATCTATAAGATCCATTCTTTCAACATGTCCAACAAATGTTTTGGGCAGTAATCCTTTCGTCAAAGGATCAACAATCATAAGTTTCACAACTAAAAAACTGCAAAAAAGTGTTGGACAAAAGCAACACAGTCCGTCGCTATTTTGGCCAAAAGTGACACAAAAGCGACGCAGTCACTTTCGTCGCTTTTTAACTTGACGCTTTTAAGAAAGCGACGGACTGCGTCTCTTATTGACTTTTTCTTTTAGAATTTTTTAACAAAAGAGACGGACTCTGTCGCTTTATTTTAAATTTCATTTTTTTTCTAAATTGTGACGCCGTCCGTTGCTTTTTTATTATCTTTTTTTATAAATCCTTAAAAAATGACGGACAAAAGATTTTATTTGTTAAAAATCCCAGAAAAGCAACGGACAAAAGGACACTGTCCGTCTCTTTTCTGGAACTTTTAAAAAAATAAAACTTAGAAAGCGACGGACAAACCCACGCTGCTCACCTGCAAATACAATTCAATTCAATTCAATTCTATACAACCTAATCAAACACACTTAAGTTTAAACAATATAAGCAAAACATAAAAGAACAGAACTTAAAATAACATTCAAAAGTATCTAAATCACAAATTTAAGACTTATAAAGTCTCTCAAAATTTGTTTCAAAATTTTAAAAAAGCTCATAAATGACCAAAGACCTAAACTAGGGAGTACATACTATATAATCATCCTCATCACTCTCGTCGTCGATGTCATCGGGAGCTTAAGTAGTAGGTTGACGAGGGAGGTTCATGACTTATTTTTTGATTTGCTGAACAATCACTTTATATTTCTGAACTTCTTCCTTTACTGAAAAGTATTTTAATTCCATATGTTTGGCATCCTTAGAATACTTATCATTTTTAGAGATGAAGACTGTTGCTGCAGTATTATCACAATAAATATTCAACGGCTTGAAAATATTGTCGACTAGCCCAAGTCCTGAAATAAAGTTTCACAGCCAATTAACCTGAACTGTGGCCTCAAAACACGCCACAAACTCAACTTCCATAATGGTATGCAACTATAATTGACTCGCACTCTTTCATGATATTGCTCCTCCAGCTAACTGAAATAAATATCCAAATGTGGATTTTCTTCTATCCACACAACCAGCATAATCTGAATCGAAATATGTAATCACATCAAGATGATTAGATCTTCTATAAGTGAGGATATGATATTTAGTTTCTTTCAAGTATCACAACACTTTCTTTGCAACTTTCCAACGATTTATTCCTGGATTACTTTGATAACGGCCCAACATTCCAACAGTGAAACTGATGTCTGGTCTCGCACATGTTTGGACATACATTAGACTCTCAACTATTGATGCATAAGAAATATCACTCCTTTGCTTACATTCCAATCCATTCTTCGAACATTAATTGAGACTAAATTTATCTCCTTTCAGAATTGAAACGGGACTTGATGAGCATTTTTCCATTCTAAATTTCCCTAACAATTTATTAATATAGGCTTCTAAGACAAACCTAATAATCCTTGTGATCTATTTGAATATTTATATCTCAATCACATAGGATGTCTCTCTCATATTTTTTTTTCAAAATTGTTAGATAAATATCTCTTGGTATCGTGCTACAAACCAATATCATTAGTATCAAGCAAGAAGTCATCAACGTACAAGACTAACATAATAAATTTACTCCCACTAACCTTCAGATATATACATCGATCAATAGTGTTTTTCTTAAATTCAAAAGTTACAAGAGTTTCATCAAACTTAAGATACCATTGTCGGGAAGCTTGTTAAGTTCGTATAATGACTTTTTAAGTTTACACACCATGTGTTCCTTTCCTTTACAAGAAAACCCCTCAGGTTGATTCATATAAATTTCTTCCTCCAATTTCCATTTAGAAAGAATATTTTCACATCCATTTGATGTAGATCTAATTTATAATGAGATACTAAAGCCATTATAATTTTGAGTGAATCTTTTCTAGAGAAGGGTGAAAATGTTTCTCTATAGTCGATGCCATCTTTTTAAGTGAAACCTTTTGCAACAAGTTTGGCCTTGTGATGTTGGATGTTGCCAGTTGAGTCACATTTGGTCTTAAAGATCCATTTACACCCAACTCTTTTTCAACCTTATGGTAATTCAACAAGGTCTCATACATCATGTTGTTCCACAGATTTCAACTCATCTTTCATAGAATTTATTCATCTATCATAATTATTACTTTCGATATCTTGTGAAAATAAAAATTGATCATTATCAATTCCCAAGCCAAATTCTGACGCGTGTAAATATACCAAATAGTCATCCGAAAGGGCATATCTCTTTTGTTTTTGAGATTTTCTTAATGCTATTTCTTGTGGTACATCTACTGCAGGTTCATTAATTATCGCTTTGCTAAGATTAACAGGAGCATCAATTTGCTGTTCTTGTTGATTGTTATGTTGTGCGGCAACTTTAGGAACAACATCTTTAAAAGAATTTAAAGTAGAGAAACCCTGACTCTAATTTCTTTAATTTCCACTTTATGTGGTTCTTCACTCCCACTAAATTCACCATTTTCAGTGAACCTAGCATTTCCAGTTTCAACTATTCTTGTAATGTGATTAGGATAGTAAATCTATACCCTTTTGATTTTTCTAGATAACCAATGAATAGAAACCACTGATTGTTCTTGAATTCAGTTTCTTTTCTTGTGGGTTATAAACTCTAACTTCTGTCGAGCAACCCACATACGCAGGTTCCTTAAACTAGGTTTCCTACCAGTCCATAGTTCAAAAGGAGTCTATGGGACTACTTTACTAGGAACCCTATTAAATAAGTAAATGACAGTCCTTAAAGCATACATCCACAATGAAAGAGGAATAGATGAATTACTTAACATACTCCTAACAATGTACATTAATGTACGATTACGCCTTTCTACTACACCATTTTGTTGTGGTGTTCCATGCATTGTATTGAGTACATATGTCATGCTTTTCGAGGAATTTAGCAAATGGACCTGGATGTTGTCCATTTTCATCATATATTCCATAATATTCACCACCTCTATCTGACATGATTATTTTCACCTTTCTATCTAGTTGTCTTTCAACCTCAGTAATAAGGGTCTCTAAGGCATTTATTGCTTGAGATTGTTCATATAACAAATAGATGTATCCATAACGTTAAAAATCGTCAATAAAAGTGAAGAAATATTTTTCTTCACTGAAAGATGCAATATCAAAAGGACTACATAGATCAGTGTGTGTAATTTCAAGAAGTTGTGTGCTTCTTGTGACTCCTTTCTTTGTATATCTTGTTTGGTTTCCTTTAATACAATCCACACAAATGTTAAGGTTTGTAAAATTCAAATTTAAAAGAATTTCATTCTTAACTAATCTTTCCAGTCTTTCTTTGGATATGTGACCTAATTGTTTGTGTCGCAAGAAAGCAGATTGTTCATTCACCAAACTTCGTTTGGTTCCAATATTATGATGTTGAGTTAAAAGTGTTTCGGCAAATAGATTATCAAGATTCAGTTTATATAAGTTATGACAAAGAGCACCAGTACCAATGAAATAATTAGGTAAACAAACTAAAACACTCATTACCGAAATTAAACGAGTATCCTATCTTATCTGACTTAGACAAAGAAACTAAATTTCTCAAAAGAGAAGGTAGATTACAAGTTTCAAGTAAATCTATGTGATGACCAGTATTAAGGACCAAATGGTAAGTTCCTATAACTTTAACTGGAGCCTTCACTCTATTTCCCATATACACATATCTTTCATTCTAGTTTATGGTTTGTGTTGTAAGGAATCCCTGCATCATTTAGAAACATGAACAATACAACCGGAGTCAATCCACCAAGTATTATAAGGAACATCAGTTAGATTTGATTCGAGACATGTAAAAGCACTATTCATACCTTTCTTCTCGAGCCATGTCTTAAATTTTAGGCAATCTTTTTTAAGTGTCCAGATTTTCCACAGATCAACACTTATTATTCTTGTGTTCCTTCTTACATACTTGAAAGGAGGACTCATTAACATTATGGTGTATCTGTTTCCCTTAGCATGTTTCTTTCCTTTCTTTCCAACTCCTTTATGACTTACAAAGTTGATGGAGTGTGTTCCTTGATTCTTGATCCTTACTTCCTCCTGAACTAACATTCTGTGCAATTCATGAACGTTCTATTTGTCTTTGATGGTGTTGTAGTTCATTTGGAAAGGATCGTACTCAGATGGTAATGAGTTGATAATGAATCGTACAAGGAAATTTTGTTCCACTTCCGTTTCTAAAGACTTAAGTTTTGCTGCTACGTTTGTCATTTCAATGACATTCTCATGCATGGTACGTGAACCATCAAACTTCATTGTGGTCAAAGTATCCATTAGTGTTTAATGTTTTGCATTTTTCAGTTTTGGGAAAAGTTGTCTTAATGTTGCCCGCAATATTCATTCGCATAAACATTATGCCTAATGTATTAGATAAATCACAATGCTTATAATAAGATCTTTCTTCAGTACTGCTAATTTCTGTAATAGCAATTGCATTCTCATTGTAAAGTTCAACATCAAGACTAAAACTCCGAGATGGAATTTGATATGTTCGCACCAATCTGAGAAGTTAAGACCGTTAAAGGTCGTAACATAAGCAGAAAGCAAATAAAGAGAAAATGCTGCAAATATAATATGATTATTTTGTTAATACATTGAGTTATGAATTTTAAATTTACTATAAAATTCAGAAATGGTTTATAAAGTTCAAATGTATATTGATGTCCTCCTTTGAGTGAAACATCAAAAAATAACTTTAGACATAAGAACTTAACGTAATTCAATAACTTTTAATTATCTTTGGATAAATAAATAAAACTAACGACATATCTAAATTATCTCCTTAATGCTCAATGATTAAAAAAATGAAATATTCAACCTTTAGGTGATCCGTAAATACCTTACAACCAAAAACTTCAATATATCCATAAGTGTTATATCAGTATTAAGGATCAAAATAGTGGATAATTGAATGTACATTTAACCATTATTATTTTGAATTAATTCTTTAAAAATTAGACCACTTTGGTGATTAACTAATCTCATATACATAATTTCAAAATACAATACATCCTGATAGTGAATAATTATTTCACTTAATACTACCTATTGCCGTTTTCAAATACGGAAAACATTGATTCTATGAAAAATCACTAGTTTTTAAACCAGGCTCTTTATACCACATGGTAGGATTTTTATAATTGTGAAAACATAAACAATCTATGCATTCAGAAATCCTATCAATTATATATAATCGTAGAACTATATGATTTTCATATAAATATATTACTATGATAATTCAGTCAAGAATACAAACCCGAATCTGCCATAGTGATTTTCAAGAATCTTGACTTGAATTAAGCGAAAGTCTTTTTTTTCGTTCTTCTGAAAATATTTCTCTCTCTTGCCTTATACTTTATGAATAACTTTGATAGATAAGACTATAACTTTATGACAGAGAGAAGACCATTTAAATAAGAATGTTTTTAGTATCATTCTCACCTTTCCATCATGGTGAGTAATGAAGATGATGAGTTGTTTTAAAATTACCAAGTAACTCCCCACTTAATGGGTAGTTGGAAGAGCTAATGGGTAGTGGAAGACTTAATGGGTAGTTGAAAGTTACTAAGTAACTTACCCACTTCTCCACACATACTTCCCCACTTCCCTATTTCCCCACTTCTCCACACATATTTAGAATTTGACTTGTATTAATTATTGAACCAAAATATCATTAATGGACTATAGAAATTTACAAATTCATGTTCATTAAAAATAAAATGAACATTTGAAAGTTAAATCTATCTTAATATAAAAATATGTCATTCTTTATTGGACAAACTAAAAAGGAAAATATGAATTTAGACACAAGGAGTATTTGTTTCCTAGAAATTTAAATTGAGGCATATTTTTAATTTCATTTCCCATATGGCCATAACAAACGAGCTCTAAGGGGTAGTTTGGTGTGAAATATATTAACAAACCATTATATTGTATTGTCATATAATTTTTTCTTTGGTTGACAAGTCTGATAATTTATCCCAAAATTAAAAATTTGTATTGCTTTGGGTAGTATAGTAATTCCTAGGAAACTTATTTCAAAATAAAATGACAAAGACATCTCTTTAAACATTTTTATACATCACTTTCTCATTCTTTGTATTCACATTATTTTTAATATCATATGTAATACTCAATCTTCACTACTCTTTATTTTTATGTATTTACATTTTTCTATTAGAAACTTACACTATATAAGTATAATTTTTATAGGGATAATGCATAAGTACCCCCTTAATCTATGTCCGAAATCTCAGAGACACACTTATACTATACTATGGTCCTATTACCCCCTAAGTTTATTTTATTAATAATTTTCTACCCTTTTCGGCCTACGTGACACTATCTTGTGGGCCCAACGCTGATTGACTTTTTTTTCAAGCTAGTGCCACGTAGGCCGAAAAGTGGTAGAAAATTACTTATAGAATAAGTTCAAGGGGGTAATAGGGCATTAAAATAGTATAAGTGTGTCTCTAGAATTTCGGGCGTAGGTTAAGGGGGTACTTATGCATTTTCCCATTTTTATATATTGAGTTTGTCTGACCAATTTTTATTTTTATTTATATTTTTATTTCTTTACTTGAGTTACATATTTTTAGTTATTTATTCTTTTAGTCACTTGAAAGCTTGTATTTTTTATATCAATTAAAATGAAAATAAGTTTAATAGTTTATGATTTAAGAGTGATATACTTAAATAAAGTGATATATATAAGTAAGTCTTTTTCGTTTTTAACTTTAATAAATTAATTAAGATAGAAGTTATATTCTTAAGCTAAATAAGACGAAAATTTAAATTTTAAATATGTTGGATATCATCATGAAAATGCACACACAAAATATATAATTTAAATAAAAGGAAAGTGTTTTTAAAAATAAATAAATAAATAAAGCCGACGGAAAATATAAAAAAATAAATAAAAGAAGGATATATTTTAATACAAGCAACTTGTTTTTATAATTTATGCAACAATACAATGAATCAAACAATAAATAAGAAATAATTTCAAAATAACTTATCTCATAATAACTTTGTGAGAGAGTATTGAACTTTTGCTTATTTTGTAGGGAAAATATACAAGTACCCTTTAGACTATAACCAAAATCTCATAGACACACCATAACTAAACTAAAGTCCTATTACCCCTTTAACTTACTTTTTTTAAAAAATAATTTTGTATACCTTTGGACTTACGTAATATCCAAATATCTCTCATGTGTCACAATTACGCACAGTTAAGGAGTGTGCCGCGTAAGACAAAAGGTGCACAAAAAATTACAAAAACAAATATGTTAGGAAGTACTAGGACCTTAGTTTAGTCAATGTGTTTTTTAGAATTTTGGTCATAGTTTAGGGGATACTGGTGTATTTTCCCTATTTTGTGTGATTGTACAAATTTTTGGGGCAATTTCATTAGTTTTTCACAACTTATAGAATTTTTATGTTTTATGAGAAAAAAATACAATTTAAAAATTCAAATTGCATGTCTAAACAAAATAAAAGTCGAACTTCAATTTCATATGATTTCAATTCACGATTTCTCTTAAATGGCCAAACGGGCTCTTGTTTTTTCATTGTACAGCTCACACGACCGAGCGTGGAAACATATGTTAAAGAATGACAAAAGTCCCACATCGGTGATTAATGAGATGGGTGGACTCCTTATAAGGCTTGGGCAATCCTCCTCCCTTTGAGCTAGCTTTTGGGGTGTGAGTTAGGCCTAAGACCTAATTTCACATGGTATCAGAGCAGGGCCCGTCTCACCCGATGTTGGGTCCCCAAAATTAAAATTGCCCACGCACCAGATGCTAAGCACTAGGCGTGAGGTGGGGTGTTAAAGAATGACAAAAGTCCCACATCGGTGATTAATGAGATGGGTGGACTCCTTATAAGGCTTGGGCAATCCTCCTCCCTTTGAGCTAGCTTTTGGGGTGTGAGTTAGGCCTAAGACCTAATTTCACAACATATTTGAATCACACAAAGATTATAGCTCTTACTTGCAACTATATAGAGATTCACTAAGTGGAGATTGGGAGAAAGCAGAAGAATTCTTGAGAAAAGATACAGAAGCAAGTAGAGCTCACATCAACTCTGTTTTACAGACAGCACTCCATGTAGCAGTTGGGGTAAAGGGTGAAAAAGGCAAGCATTTTGTGGAGAAGTTGGTGGAGACTATAGAAAACAAACAAGATTTAGCCAGAAAAGATTGCCTTGGTAAAACCTGCTCTTCATTATGCTGCTAGATTTGGCAACTTAGACGCAGCTAAAATCCTTGCAACAACTTATCCTCCTTTACTATATCTTCATTGTTATGTTGGTCTATATCCAATCCATTATGCAGCTGAATATGGAAACGTGTCTGTGGATGTGTTTGCTTACTTTTTAAGTGTCACTAAAGACTCAGCTCCTTATACTGACCTTAAAGGTGTTAGGCTTCTCTACAGATTAATCCACTCAGACTTGTATGGTAAGCATTCACCATCTCTTAATTACTTTCTCTCCATCTTAACTCTTATTATAATGTATTTTAATGACGTGGGAAAGAATGAAATGGATTTGGGGGCTTTCTGGTTGAAATGAAAAAGAAGTTCCTAATTTTGATTAGTTGGCCAGAAATAGTAACGACTTTTTGGGGAAATTAAAAATTGGGAGGGTGCTACGTTACCACCTTCATGCAGTAGGTTAGCAAAATCCTATTCATTGATCAAGAAAAAGCCAATGATGAAGTCCCGAGGGAACTTCTATGGATATGCCTTGAGGCTAGGGTGTAGAAAATATAGAAGGAGAATACTACTGTTAGAGAATATTCAAGTTCTATATAGGCTACTTAAGACCACTTGGGATGATTACAATCATCAACTACATCTCTATTTATATTAGTAATAATGTAAATCACAAGTCTTGCACAAATAGCTAGATACATGTATCACAATTTACTAGATACATGTATATTACGAGATTCTAAGAGACTTCTTGAAAAACTAAGAGACTATTTCGGAAGATTAAACATTGATGCATTAATTCCAACATCCCCCTTAATGCATTTGCTTGACAACTCCAATGCGCTCTCAAAGATAGCAAAATTTTTCTCTAGGAAGTGCTTTGGTGAATATGTCAGGAAGTTGTTCTCCTATCTAGCAATAATGCAACCGAATTTCGCCTTTCTCTTGTGCTGCTCAGATAAAATGATAGTTGATGAAAATATGATTTGATCTTTCATGGTTGATTGTATTCTTGGCAATTGCAATTGTTGATTGTTATCACAATACAAAACAATCTCTCTTTTTTGTTTTTTCACCAATGTCTTCAAATATTCTCCTAAGCCAAAGTTGAGAAGTAGCTTTAGCTGCTGAGATATATTTTGCTTCAGCAGTGGATTGAGCAACAAAACATTGCTTTATTGATAACCAAGAACAAATATTTGATCCAAATAAGAATACCAGAAGTACTCTTCATGTCATGTTTACTTCCAGCCTAATCACTATCAAAATAACCAATTAAGTTCAAGTCTCCACCGAATTTGTGCATTATCCCATAATCCATTGTTCCTTGCAAGTAGCATAGAACACGCTTCGCAGCTTCAAAATGTACTTCTTTTGGTTCTTGCATGAATCTGGATAATAAACTACGAAGAAACATAATGTCAGGCCTTGTTGAAGTAAGATATAACAAACTTCCAATCAAGCACCTATAAAGTGAGCTATTAGCTTTATTTTCTCCATCATCTCAATAGAACTTCTCATTTGCTTCTAATGGTATGACCAAAGACCTGCAATCCATCATTTTGAATTTTTGAAGAATACTTTTAATATACTATTTTTGAAATGTGAAAACTCCTTCTTTCACTTGAGAAACTTCAATGCCTAAGAAATAATTTAGCAACGTAAGATCACTCATTACATAGGCTTGAATCATATCTTGCTTGAATTTTGCATCATCTTCACATCATTTCATGTAAAGAGCAAATCATCCACATAGAGACAAACAATTACGATGCTGTCATGGTCTTTTTTCACATACAAAGGGGCTTCATTTTTACTTCTCTCAAAATTATTTTTCAGAAAGTACGTATTAATTTCATTGTACGAGGCACTTGAAGCTTGCTTCAGCTAATAAAGAGCTTTTTTTTGCCTGTACACCTTCTCTTCTCCCCCTTGAACAAAAAAATCCTTGAGGTTGCTCATATAAATCTCTTCATCAAGTATTCCATTAAAAAATGCAGATTTAACATTAAGTTGAAGTATCTTTCCTTTCTTTTGTGCAACAACAACAAAGACTGTTCTAATTGTCTTAAGATGAGCAACTGGAGAGAAAGTTTCATAAAAATCAATACCTGATATTTGTGTGAAGCCTGTAGCAACGCCCCTTGCTTTGTGCTTTTGAATCTCTCCTTCCTGATTGAGTTTGATTTTGTAAATTCATTTTAGACTTACAACTTCTCTTTCTCTGGGTATAACCACAATCTCCCAAGTATTATTTTTTCAATCATCCAAATTTCTTCTTCCATGACTTTATTCCAAATATCATGCTTTGTTGCCTCCTCATACTTTTCTAGCTCACCATTGAAAAAGTTACATCTCTAATAAATGTTACTCAACATTTTTGTTCCTCTTGGAGGCGGTTCTTCATCATCTAAATCTGGAATTTCTCCCAATTGAGGGACATCTTCCTCTTTCACATCTTCTTCTTGATTTGACACATCTAAAGATATGATATAAGTATTCTCTATATTTTTATCCTTCTAATTCCATGATTTTTCATAAAAAATTACATCTCTAATACTAACAACAAGTTTGTTAGTTTTGACATTTATATTCATCTATTTTTTCAAATTTTATCATCTTCAAATCTTGAAACTCTCTTCTAAGAGTTTGAAGATTTATAGTGCTTACTTTTCATCACCATACACCTCAATTTCCAGAGAATCTCAAACTTTCTTTGCAGTCTCACAAATAACAATTTTTGCAAAATATGCTCTTGAGACTCCCGTTTGGATTTTGCTCAAGGCCTTTGCATCTTGACGATACTTAACCTCAGATTTTTCATCTCTGCTGCTGTAAGTTCACCATCGTTTTCTGGCTCTTCAAAGCCATTTGCAACAGTAGTCCACAAATCTTCAGCTTTCAAATGGGTTCTCATTTTCTTATCTTCCAGTTTTTAAAATCAATTCCATCGAAAAATGGAGTAAGAACAATTGAAAAATCAACACCTTCATGTGTTTTGGATGCCATTTTTTTTTTCACCTAACCCCAGATTAATAACGAAACCTGCTCTTGATAACAATTTGTAGGAAATATAGAAGGAGAATACTATCTTTGGAAAATGTTTAAGTTTTATATAGGCTACTTCAGACCACTTGAGATGATTACAATCATCAGCTACATCACTATTTATACTAGTAATAATGTAAATCAAAAGTCTTGCAGAAATAATTAGATATATGTATCATAATTTACTAGATACATGTATTATGAAATTCTAAAAGACTTCTTGAAAGATTAAGAGATAATTTCAAAAGACTAAACATTGATGCATTAATTTGAACATAGAGGTATATCGGTAACTTACATTAGCGCGATGAAGAAAAGATACGTCAGACCCAAAACTCACATAAAAATAGTGGGAGAAAACTCAGAGCACTTCCCAGTTGAGGTGGATTTGCAGTAGGGACTGATGTTAGCCCATTTTTGTTTGCCTTGGTTATTGATGTATTGACCATGCATACTCAAGTGAGGTTCTATGTTGTATGTTATTTGTAGATGACATAATACTCAACTTGAATTTTATTAATACTGTAAATATTAATATAGCATCACAATAAATTATACAACATCAGATGTACATTATGTTCATCCCACAAATATTCAAAAATGAGATGATTTAGAGTATACTAAAAACAATAAAATAGTTAATGAATTCTGAAACTTTTAAATAACAAAAAAAATGAGAGAAACAATTTCATTTCGGTGTAAACGAATGGAGGAGCTTCTTCCCTAACCAATGACAAAAGACTAAATACATTCACCTGTTTTTTTGTTGTATATAAGATGATCAATTACATCCATCAACAGTATACATTAGAATAACTAACTGTATGTATTAACATACAATGATTATGATGAACGATATTGTTGGGTGTAGGATCTTTTTTTCCTTCCCATGTGGATAAATACAGAGGAACTTTTACATATAGCCACTCAAAATTAGCATATTTACTCTTCATACCTATAATTTGATAATTACAATTTGTAACGACATGTTATAGAGGAGAGAGGCGACCGGGAGCGAGAGGAGAGAGGAATGAGAGAGAGGGCAAAGAGTGGGAGAGAGGTGAATCGTATATGTATATAGGTTAGATAATTGTATATTATACATATGTATTTGCATATATGACAAGAGAGATTGGTAGAGGGGGAGAGAGGTGAGAAAGAGTGGGAGAGAAGTGAATTGTATATGTATATTTGTTAAATAATTGTATATTATACATACACATTTGTATATATAGCAAGCGAGATTGGGAGAGGGAAGAGAGAGGCGAATGAGATTGGGAGAGGGAGGAGAGAGAGCACAGGGTGAGAGAGAGGTAAATTGTATATGTATATCAGTTAGACAATTGTACATTATACATTATACATATGTATTTTTATATTCTGGCGAATTATACATATACAAGCGTGACTAATTATATAAACTCGAAGTCAACCCACATAATTAATGTATTATGTTAGACACGAGTGGTAATTACAACAAACTATAACTACGATGAGTAATTAAATAGTAGAAGTTTACTTAACCGCGTATTTTTTCCACAAATAAAAGTATTATTATGACCAACCCACTTTAGCTCACAACCCCATTATTATGTGGCACATATAAGGCTTATTTGGTCTTATTTTCAAAAATACGAGAGAGAGAAATCCAGAGAGATTCGTTTTAGAGTTTGAGAGAAAAATAAAAAAATCGCGTTTTTGCTTTTGGAAATTTTCTGCTCAGGCAGTCTGCTTCAGATAGAGTTTGCTGCTTCATTAATTGTTGGATCGTGCCCCAATTTGAACAGGGAGTTCTCAGCATCGGTTCTTGCAATTCAATGGTGTAGATCGGATATGCAAGTCTGTAGCTTCTGAGTTTTGGGCGTGAACAATAGCTCTTTTTTGAGTGAAATCTCTCCTTTAATTCTCTAGTTTTGGTGCAATCTCGTTTTGCTGTTGCTCATTGTTTGGCGCTTGTTTTGTGGATAATTTTGTAACTCTTGGTATTTATAGTGGAGCTTTTGGGCCTGCAGTTTTTTACACTTCACATCGAAGGGTTTTCCACGTAAATCTCTGTATCTTGTGAGATTGTCTTATTCTTATCTTGTTGTTTTTGTTTGGTTGATATACTTGTTGTCCATTCTTCATATTGCTTGATTTGGTTTGTCGTCTCTTAGTTCAAATTGAAAGGGAAAATTTAGATTTGGGAGCCCCTAACCCACCCGACTACCAGCCCCCCACCCACACTACCATCCCCCTACCAGTCCCCCTACCTTACAAAAATTTAAGTTTTATCTTTAAAAAATATTTTTAACTCATTTTTTTCACCCCTACCCTTGATCCCCCCCCCCCAATCCAATTTTTTTTTTGAAGTTTGTTTTTTTAAAAATATTTTCAACTTCAAAAATTTATTTTTTCACCCCTCCCCACCCACCCC
>NC_028641.1:65141835-65170861 GCF_001406875.1 Solanum pennellii
CACCCCCTTCAACTTCAAATTTTAATTTTTTCACCTCTACCCTCGAAGCCCCCCACTCCTCCCCCTAAAAAAATTTTAAGTTTATTTTTAAAAAATACTTTAAACTTCAAAATATCATTTTCTTTACCCATACCCTCGACCCACCCCACTAGCTCCCTACCTGCCCCCCTCCCCCCAAAAAAGAAGATTAATATTATCTTTCTAATTCAACATTTTAATTTTTTCATACCTACCCTCGAATTCTTCTTGTTTTCTAAGAAAACATTTTCCTACCTACCATACACACCCTTAATATTGATATTAAAATGCAATAGACTCAAAGAAAACTAATAGCTATAATGAGTTTTTTAGCCGCCCTCCCTTCAGAATTTGAAATGGCTTAATCTCATATTTCTTTCTAGCTCTGAAATTACACCTCGTAAGGTACTAATATGACATTTGTTTAACAAAATATTCTTATTTCTAGAGTAGTAGTAACTTATTCGGGAAAATGGACTAATTATAAGGGACGAGGAAATAAAACTATGAAATCACAATTGCCATGATCTTTGTCACTAGAAGTAGAACAGTAATAAATTGTGTACTCATAATCAAAATATTTTAGAAGGAAAAGGATAATATTGCGGTTGCTCCTAACCCATCTTCTATTAGAACATTTCTTGTCTTAGCTGAGGAGTTTGCTAGAACCATTTAGGCTTAGGAATCAATAGAGAACTCTATTTTTATTTATATTGATGAGTTAAATAAAGCATGTCATGTATCTTCCTTAAATAAATGACTGATTAATTTTGGTGCTGCAAGCCACTTGACAGGTAATTCAAGCATCTTTTTCAGCTTTCCTTCCCACACATTACCCTCTTAATTTTGTGATCATTGCCGATGGATTAGTTTAATGCTACGGGATTTGGATAGTTTATCAGCATCTTCTATTAGCCTGTCATTTGTATTAAGTCTACCCAATTTTATCTTTAATTTGACTTTTTTGTGACTTAACAAAGCTCTGAGTTATTTCATCTCCATCTTTCCTGATCATTGCTTGTTTCGAGACCTTGTGAAGAAGAAAATTATTGGTAAAGGAAATGTAAGATATCTATATCCTTGATTAATGGGTGCCTTAGTTTGTTATCTGCTCCAGTGTCATGTCCTCGCACATTGTCTCTTGGGCCATTCTTCTTTTACCTACTTTGAAGAAGCTCTATCCTTAGTTCCACAGTGTTTCTTCATTGAAGAGTGAATCTTGTTAGTCAGTGAAACATCATCATAACTCGTTAGGTCCCAGAGTTAATAAACTAGAAAAGTTTATTTTTAAGTTAGTTCATTCTGATGTATGGGGATCATTGTTGGGCTATTGCCCATGTTCCAGCCAAAGGCCCATGGCCTAATCCTACTTGGAAAAGGATTGGAATTATTCTCCTTAATTGGTTTCCAATTCTATTAGGAAAAGGATTGGAATAGTAATCCTATTTGTAGTTGGTTTTGGCTTTATAAGGAAAAGCACAACTCTATAAATAGAGGATGGTTTTGAGAGAATAATTAATTGCTCATTGGTATTGTCTTTGAAAGACATTAAAACATAAGAGAGGTTTTTGAGAGAGCTTTCAACAAGAGAAAAAGAGAGAAAGAAAAGGATTCTTTTGCTGCAGTCTTTTCTCCGACCAGCAACGTTCAGATCGTGTTTCCCGATTAACTAACCGTTGGATCGGGCTGAAATTTGGACTGAGTGTTCCTAACATCTTGGTGGCTGATTTGAACGGTGGAGATCGGATTCGGAGGTCAGAAAGATCCTGTTTTAGGTCCCGAACAGAAGCTGGGTTTGGGTGGTGTTTCTTTCTATTTATCTTTTGTTGGTGTAGCTATTGTTTGTTCTCTTTTGGCACTTGTTGTGTAGCCATTAGAAGAATATTTGTAACCCTCTTATTGTTATAGTGAAGCAATTCGGATCTTGTCGATCCCGTGGTGTTTACCTTCGGTTTGAAGGGTTTTTCCACGTTAAACTTGGTGTTCTTTATTGTTAGATTTTCAGTTTCATCTTTTCGTCACAACAACTGGTATCAGAGCTAAGGTTATCTATATGGAGGGGAATATGAGCAAGATGGTATGTCTAAACGGAAGAAACTACAACATATGGAAAAGCAAGATGAAAGATCTATTGTTCGTGAAGAAGATGCATCTTCCGATTTTCTCTGCTCATAAACCCGAGAATGTGACCGATGAAAATTGGGAATTTGAGCACCAACAAGTATGTGGATATATAAGACAATGGGTTGAAGATAATGTTCGCAACCATATTGTGAATGAGACACATGCTAGAACATTGTGGGAAAAGTTGGAGACGCTTTACGCTTCAAAAACTGGCAATAACAAGTTATTCTTGTTAAAGCAATTGATGACCTTTAAATACAAGGAGGGTAGTCCTATTCTTGATCATATAAATGATTTTCAGGGTATTCTTGATCAGCTATCAGGAATGGGTGTGAATTTTGATGATGAAATACAAGGACTTTGGCTTCTTAATACTCTACCGGATTCTTGGGAAACTCTTCGTGTTTCTTTAACAAATTCTGCCACTGGTGGAAAGGTGACTATGGAATATGCAAAGAGTGGTGTGTTGAATGAAGAGGTTAGAAGAAAATCTCAAGACATATCTTCACATTCAGATGTTCTATATACAGAAGATCGGGGGAGACATAAGACAAGAGATCCGAGGAGTAGAGGTAAAAGCAGAAGCAAGTCAAAATTCAAGAATCCAAATATTATATGTTATCATTGTGGAAAGAAAGGACATATTAAAAGATTTTGTAAACAATTGAAGCAAGATCTTAAAGAAGGGAAGAAGGAAGAAAACAACGAAAATAATGTTGTTGCTGTTGTCCATGATGACCTTCTCTTCGCTTGTGATAAAGACGTCATCAATTTTGTATCTCAAGACACAAGTTGGATAGTAGATTCTGGAGCTACATCACATGTCACACCAAGAAAAGACTTCTTTTCATCTTATACTTCTGTTAACTCTGAGGTGTTAAATATGGGTAATACTGGTGAGGTTAAGGTGTTTGGTGTTGGCACTGTTTGTTTGAAAACCAATACTGGTTCAACGTTGGTCCTTCAGAATGTCAAGCATGCTCCAGACATTCCAATAAATTTGATCTCTGTAGGACAACTAGATGATGATGGCTATCATAATGACTTGTGCAATGGTCAATGGAAGCTCACCAAAGGCTCACTGATTTTAGCTCGAGGAAGAAAACATTCAAATTTATATGTGACACAAGGATCGATTCTTGGTGACTCTATAAATTTGGTGGAGAGCGAGACTTTATCAGAATTGTGGCACAAGAGGCTTAATCATATGAGCGAGAGGGGGATCACATGTTTGGCTAAGAAGAATTTGCTTGCTGGTATGAAACAAGCAAAGGTGAAAAGATGTGTTCATTGCTTAGAAGGGAAACAGAAAAGAGTTTCTTTTCACAGTCATCCTCCTTCAAGAAAGTCTGAGCTATTGGAGCTAGTACACTCAGATTTGTGTGGTCCTTTCAAAGTGAAGTCAAAAGGTGGTGCACTTTACTTTGCTACTTTCATTGATGATCATTCTCGCAAGATTTGGGTATATCCTTTGAAATCCAAAGATCAAGTGCTTGATGTGTTTAAACAGTTTCAAGCCTTATCTGAGAGACAAACGGGAAAGAAATTAAAATGTATTCGCACTGATAATGGTGGTGAGTATATTGGTCCCTTTGATAACTACTGCAAATCGCAAGGAATACGTCATCAGAAGACTCCTCCAAAGACTCCTCAATTAAATGGTTTGGCAGAGAGGATGAACAGAACTTTAGTTGAGAGAGTTAGATGTGTGCTTTCAGAGGCTAAACTTCCAAATTCTTTTTGGGCTGAAGCACTTAACACTGTTGCTTATGTTATCAATTTGTCTCCTGTTGTTGCTTTGGATGGTGACGTTCCAAACAGAGTTTGGTTTGATAAGGATGTTTCTTATGATCACTTGAAAGTGTTTGGGTGTAAAGCTTGTGTGCATGTTCCAAAAGATGAGAGGTCAAAATTGGATGTTAAAACTAAGCAATGTATCTTCATTGGTTATGGTCAAGATGAGTTTGGATATCGATTTTATGATCCAATTGATAAGAAACTCATTAGAAGTCGTGATGTTGTGTTCTTTGAAGATCAAACTATTGAAGATATTGACAAGACTGAGAAACTAGATTCTCATACTGATGAGAGCTTAGTTGATGTTGATCCAATTCCTACTATTGATACATCTTTTGCACATGAGAGAACCCAAGGTAATGATCAAGACAATGATGAGAGTGTAGAACATGTATTTGTTCCTACTGATGATGTTGTGGTTGATAATCAACCAACTCATGTTGGGATGACCGCTTCAGATGCTCCAGAAACCTCTTGTAGAAGATCTACTAGAGAGAAGCGAAGCTCAACACGTTATTCTCATGATGAGTATATTCTATTGACTAATATGGGAGAACCTGAAGGTTATGATGAAGCCATGTTAGATACTCATAGAGATAAGTGGAAAGAACTCATCGTAGACAATCATGAGTTTTGTAGAAGTGTGGCAGGCAGGAAGCCTGTCAAGAGATCCTCTACTTGAAGTCCATTTGGCCCCTTGGCTGGAGGGGGAGTTTGTTGGGCTATTGCCCATGTTCCAGCCAAAGGCCCATGGCCTAATCCTACTTGGAAAAGGATTGGAATTATTCTCCTTAATTGGTTTCCAATTCTATTAGGAAAAGGATTGGAATAGTAATCCTATTTGTAGTTGGTTTTGGCTTTATAAGGAAAAGCACAACTCTATAAATAGAGGATGGTTTTGAGAGAATAATTAATTGCTCATTGGTATTGTCTTTGAAAGACATTAAAACATAAGAGAGGTTTTTGAGAGAGCTTTCAACAAGAGAAAAAGAGAGAAAGAAAAGGATTCTTTTGCTGCAGTCTTTTCTCCGACCAGCAACGTTCATATCATGTTTCCCGATTAACTAACCGTTGGATCGGGCTGAAATTTGGACTGAGTGTTCCTAACATCTTGGTGGCTGATTTGAACGGTGGAGATCGGATTCGGAGGTCAGAAAGATCCTGTTTTAGGTCCCGAACAGAAGCTGGGTTTGGGTGGTGTTTCTTTCTATTTATCTTTTGTTGGTGTAGCTATTGTTTGTTCTCTTTTGGCACTTGTTGTGTAGCCATTAGAAGAATATTTGTAACCCTCTTATTGTTATAGTGAAGCAATTCGGATCTTGTCGATCCCGTGGTGTTTACCTTCGGTTTGAAGGGTTTTTCCACGTTAAACTTGGTGTTCTTAATTGTTAGATTTTTAGTTTCATCTTTTCGTCACAACAATCATGTCCAGTTGTGTCCACTCAAATTAAAGTATTTTGTTATTTTTATGGATGATTTCTCAAGTGACTTGGGTTTATTTTATGAAAATTGTTCTGAAATATTTTCTCACGTTTATTTCCTTTGTGCTGAAAGTTGAACCCAACTTGATACTACTATATACACGATAAGGAGTGATAATGCTAAAGAGTATGTGTCTGAATCATTTCAGTCTTACATGAGACAACATGAAATTCTTCACCAAACATCTTGTATTGATATACCTTTAAAAAATGGAGTTGCTAAAAGAAAGAACTGACATCTACTTCAGACAACATGGACATTGATAATTCTTATGAAAGCCCCTAAATAATTTTGGACAGATGCAGTTTCCATGACTTCTTTCTTGATTAACTGTATGCCATCTAAACTGGATATAATCCGTCAAATGATTCCTCTTACTAATATTATTCTTGTTGTTACCGCACCACTGACTGCCTATAGGAGGTCTCAACTTGTGGCTGAAAGCAAATCTGGTAGGGGTAAACAACCTCCTGCATGGAAGGAGGACTTTGTCTTCTTGAGTATAAATGACAATAATGTTCCTTCTAAATACTTTTCTTATGAGGATATTTATCCATAATACTACTGTTACTTATCTCAATTGTCTAATATTTTTGAACCTACCATCTATGCATAAGCTGTTAAAGATTTTAGGTGGGTAGATGTCACGCCCCGAGCCTACACCCTGGAAGAGACTGACACTCGAGAACCATTGCTGGCCCCAAGCGAACTCTTGGTCTGATTTACTAACTCAGCGGAAGACTTAAACATTACGAAAAGATTTCAAATGCTAAATAACTCTATTGTCTCAAACTAAACTCAAAATATTTTAAAAGAAACATTTAATTTAGCCAAAGTGACAACTCAAATATGTACATAAGTCAATAACAAGATAATGACAAATGAAGTAACTAACTGACTATCTATGAAGCCTCTGATAATTTGAGATGGATTTCGGGACAATACCAACAACATCCTAATGAACTAAAATACTGAAAGCAATAAAAGGGATCCTCCAGAAAGCAAGGAGGTTCACCACCAAACTCTGAGTGTTCAACCTAATCAACGATTAGCTGGATGCTGATCCTTGCTACGCTTGCATCATAAGACGATGAAGGACAATTGTCATCAATACATTAAATGTATGAGTATGAGAATTGGAATGCTAACATAACTTAAGATTGAAAAGGATATGAAAGAGATACTTACCTTAGCTTCACTCAACTCAACACAACTGAACTGATTTTAATAGAAAGCAGTGTAAATAAATGTAAAGAAAAGCTTTAAAACATGATTTTCAACTCTGTGTATTTAGAAATACAATAATAACTTTATATGTTAAGCAAAGATATAAAATTAACTCTATTTGTATATGAAAATACTAATATTTTCAGATGTATATAAAATACAAAATACTGTTGTGTGAGTTTTTCTAACCGACAACCATCACTTAAGAGCTATCGTGATGATACAACGTTTTGCCTCACGCTGCTAGGGTCGTCCTATACCTTTCCATGATTATAGAGCCTGAACTACTAAGTGGACCCACTAGTCTATGCTAACAAGCACAAAAAAAAATCATCTAAAAAGTATGATCCTTTTCTACTTATGGTGGCTACATGGTTGATGGTGGCTCGGAGTTTTCTGAACTCTCCCCCATATCGATGCTCAATAATACTCCCAAAATATATTATCTCTTTATGTTAAAAACATAACTTCTTTCAGTGGTTTGAGATAATTGCTCAAAACTTAATTAGCTCAAAAGCTATCTTGGAAATCTCAGTTTCCTCTAATACTTAATTATGAAAGCATTTACTCTTTAATTGAAAAACTAGCTCAAAGGTTCTTTACTGAAAAACTAGCTCAAAAGCTCTTTATTGAAAAAACTAGCTCAAAGCTCTTTACTGAAAAACTAGCTCAAAGTCTCTTTACGAAAAACTAGCCCAAAGGCTCTTTTGAAAATCAAAGTTTCCTTTCTTTCTTAAATGTGAAAAAATTTACTCTTAGGGAATACATAGTCCTGATATACTCTTTTTGAAGAAATAAACTTCAAACTTTACTCTTTACTCAACTCAGAACTCAAGTCTTAAAACAAAGTTAAAACATTTGTAAAATACTTTTTGGAAAATTTTATGAACTTCTCTTGACTTGACTCTTAACTTTCATTGAATTGATTTATGGATTCAAGGATTGTGATTTGTGATAGGAAATATTTCATGATTTTAGATAGCTAAACATGATTAACAAAATACTGCATGGAAACTAGTACACGATGCGGAGGTGTATTTAAATTTTGATCGTGAAAATAATATTTGAGGTAGAACGGTCCATGACCGCTCCGCGAAGTGAAGAGACTTTTTAAGAAATTATGGGACAAGTCCACGACGCGACTAGGGCACTAGATTTCCCTTTTCGTTTTTCAGTCCCAATTTACCTAAACTCGACTATTCTTCTCAATTTTTCTTTAGATTCAGATACTCATCATATGTACCCATGAATCTAGCTCGAAACATCTCTAAAACTCGACGTAAAGATCTCAGAAACTTCTTAATTCAGCCCAATTCAAGAACAAAAAACAGATTCAAGAACACCATTCAAGATTCATCATATTTCAACTTTCTAGAATGAACTTCTCTGAAATAAACGTAATTGGCATGCAACGAACCCAAAGCTATGAAAGACTCACATACCTCGTAGTAATTAGGTCTTGATGAAATCCACGAGCGTAGTTTGAAAAACTTGACGATTCCTTGCTCCTTCTCCTCTTTTCTCCTCTTCTTTTCTCTTCTCTCAAAACCCTAACTTGTATCTCAAAAGCGTAAAATGAATCCAATATGTGTAGACCCCACTTAATTACCAAAAATGAAATTAATTAATTGGGTGGTTAAAAGACCATAATACCCTTCTAAAATTTGGATTGGACTTTCCTTATCGAAGAAATCCAACTTCCAATGGGCATATCTTACTCATACGCACTCAGAATGGCGCAAACTCAGCGACATTGGAAAAGTTATTCCAAGATCTTTCTTACTATATGTGGAAATACACCTAAGTCATCCCGATTTAGGAGTTATGATTGTTTGATGTTGACCAAAATATCCAACTTAACATACTTGGCAAATTTTCCAGATTCTATATTCTTTCCAAAAATAACTATTTCCAGTTTTTAATTTCTTTCTAGTTCTTTCTAGTTATGGGTGTTAGAATAAGCAAGAAAAGATGAGATATCTTCTCTTGAAAGTAAAAACACTTGGCACCACTACCTGAAGGCAAGAATTCAATTTGCTGCAAGTGGATATATAAACTCAAGTACAAATCTATTAATGAAGTAGATGTTGGGTTTTGGGTCTTTTTCCGTTTCTATGTGGATAAATAAAAATCTAAGATTTTGGGTCTTCCTTCCTTTCCTTTGTGGATAAATTTAGCCCAATATTATGGTGCATATGTAAGACTTTCTTTTAGGTCTTATTTGAGAGAATAACAAGATATAGAAAGCATCCATATAGAGAGAAAACTGAAAAAGTACAAATTTTCGCACAAGCCCTAATAGCCAATTTCAAATCGCGATTCCTACTTTCTTTCTTATCCAATTGAGTTGATTTGATCCAATCCTATCAACCAAAACAACACTACAGAAGACCTTTATGATAAATGATCTAGGAGAACTGAGGTATTTCTTAGGTATTAAATTTGCAAAATCTCAACAAGGTATTGTTATGTACCTAAGGAAGTATTCTCTTAAGCTTATGTAAAAGCTAGGCTTAGTGTAGCAAACCAGCACCTACTCTTATGGATAGTGCCAGAGGGAGATTCAAGATTTGGAATTCGAGGTGCAACATCGTCAAAATAAGATAAACAACTGGATTTGTTCAATTTTGGGCTTCGATTCAGGTTATATATCTTTTCAATTTATATAGGCTAATCGATCAAATATGTAGATTTTTTTAGCAATATTTTCTTCTAGATATTTTGAAATTAAATATTCTTTAGCAGTTCATTTTTTTCTAACACGATTAAGGCCTTGTTTTATAAAATGTTGAGAAAAAACTGTTTTTTCACATTAAAAATTTAACATGTATAAATCATCTAATATTATTATCTCAGTATATTTGTACTTGGTCTTTTTGTTAAAGGTGTTGTTACAGATATATACTTATGAAAAATATCAAGAATTATAGCTTCAACCCAATCGTCTATACTTGACACGAATAATATTAAAAGATGAAAATAACTTTTAAACTTTAAAGTAAATATATTCTTACTAATATTTATGCAATTTTTAAAAATTTGATACTCACTAATATAAAAGAATAATTAATTAATTCAAAAAAAGGAAATAATTTGGGTTAAGAAAGAATAGTAATTAAGAGAAGATAAAAAATGAAAAAGAAGCGAGTGAAAGCAAGCTTAAAAACTTTTTTTAAAAAAGAGTCAGAAAATAATATCAATCAATTTCAAAATTGTGTATCATGTAATGACCTTTACCAACCGCATCATTCACCATGCTTATTCAAATGACTGCTATGTTAGTGTATCATGAAAGAACTAAACACATAGAAATAAATTGTACCTCACTTCATCAAGGAAAGATTCAACAAGATATCTCATAAAGCCACAATACATATCTACATGCTAATGTCTTAATAAAAAAAAGTCTCCTTTGAAAGATGGTTGATCAGCCCTCCTAGAACAGGTTACCACTGGTTCATTTTCTGACATTTGAACAATCCTCTTACTTGTAGCTATATAGTATCAGTATAGCTTCTAGGAAGAGGTACAGTTTTTGTTAGGCTCTTTCTTTATTTTATAATGAGAGACTCTCCCTTATTTATGATTTCCTTGTATCTTCGTATTGAGAGAAGTCCTGTCTTCTAGGTGCGTAGTTCTAGGCTTCCTTTTCTATTATTGGGGATAAGTTGACAAGCCTTAGTAGGCGAAGTCAACTTATGAACCACCATAAGATTAAAGGTTAGGTTCTCGCCCCCTCCTTGTAATTTTTGTTTATTCATATATGTTAGGCCTGAGGGTGTTGCTAAGTCCCTGACCCCTTTAAGGCACAATTAAAAAAACAAGGTTCGGCATGCCTACTTGAGATCCAAACTTGGAATCGCTGATTACTTTGCAGTACCAAGTTTGAGGGGGAGTGTTGAGGATATGATAGGATCTAGCAGGTTCTTGTGTGAATACAACTTTAGTTACAAATTTAGTTAGGAAGTTAAATTAGTCAGTTGGTCTTAAAAAGTATATAAAGACAAATAAGTACACATTAAAAATAACACATTGAACATTCGATTAATGTTCTTTTGATTCTTGATGAATATATAATTCATCAGGGTCAATATCTTGTCATCACTGTTTCTTTTTTCAACTTCATGTCACTATGTTTGTGTGATTTCAATTTTCAGCAAAAAGCGGCAGGCCAACAATTGTTTGTGTTGCTAGGTTCATTTAGACCTCTCTGTAATATTTGCTAATTCATATATGTACATCTCATTTCAGTTTATTGAAATTGTGATACAAACTGTAAGTAGCAAGTGTTGTGATAGATATTGCAACAAGTTGGTTGAAGAGTTCACTCATTGGGAAGAATATGCGAAACACGAAAGATCTGCTTTGAAGGACCTTGCCAATAAGGAATTTACTTCCATCGACAGAATTCGTCTAACCTTTTGGCAACAATTACTCTACTATTGTGAGTTTAACCTTTTCCTAATTATTTGTTTACCTAATTCATGTTATCTTTCGCTGAATAATCGCCTTTTATCCCCTATTAAGGTGTTCCTATCAGGTCAACATCACGGAATCAAAAAAATGCCAATGATCTGGAGAATGACTCACAAATGGTAATTACGACAAAGTATGAAAGAATTTACTTCAGGACTAGTCAATTTTATCATCTTCCTTTTGTTTCTTTAATATATCGATATCCTTATGACAGATGTCCTCAAGAATTTTATAGAGCAAATGAACTTATCGAAAACTAAATCTTGTATGTGTTTTTATCACAGTGATCAAGAAGTTTCACACTCTTCTTTTTTATGTTTTTGAATTTTAGGTAACATCCCCCACTATCCTTAATGAATTCACTATTTTTGTTTCATTACACATCTCTATATATATGAATGTCCATTTTTCGTTGTCTACCTAGAGATAATATTTACTTCACTATAGAAACAATTTTTAAAATTACTATGAAATAAACTTAATCTAACCCCTATATGACGATGAAATCAAAACTAACAAGAACACATTAATCATTCTTGTATAATGATTAGGCAAGACAATTATGTCTATCCTAATTGTGAATCCTCTCCCTGAAGCTCAGGTGTAAGGTGAATACACATTCTTTGAAGTTTTATTCATTACAAAAAGTAAAATACAATATGATATATTATGAAATATATAATACATAACAACCATCCGATCCGAACAAAGTATAGGTGATTCTTCCCATTTTTCCTAACCTTGGTGGAAAGAGTTACTCTGTACATGTTGTTGGTAAGAGGTGATAAATATTCTATGGAGTTAATCGAGGTAAGTGAAAGTTGGCTCGAACACCATGTCATCAAAAATAAATAATAAGAGAAGTTATTCCATTCGATTACATGGTATCAGAGCAAAAGCAAATCCTATATCCTCGAGTCGACTTCAATAGGCTGTTTCTTTGTTAGTAATTGCTAAAGGGTACACTTAATCTTTCATAGCAAATTTCTATGGTCTCTATTGGTTCTATTTTTGATAGTTTTTTCAATTTATCTCTGGTATTGCAACTTCAAGTTTCATATACAGATAGAACAAATTGGATTATTTAGGTTGGATCTTTTTCCTTCCATATTTATTCTCTATTTGGTTCCCTATTCTTGATTTTGTCTTGTCTGATTCATTGGATAACTTTTTAGGGTTGTCGGGTAATTTTTGAAAAGTTTTCTGGGGTCAAACTTCTTTGATTCATTTTTTTTACTTATTTGGTTTGATCTTTACTAATTTGGTTTGGTTGTTCGTTTGACTTTATTTAGGGTATCTTTGTTGCTGCAAATTTTCTTACGCATTTTTTAGAGTATCAAGATTTATTGATCCAATATATTTTGGTTCTGCGAATAGTGATACTTACAAAAATATAAGGGAAAATGCACAAGTACCCCCTCAACCTATGTACGAAAATTCAGAGACACACTTATACTATATTGAGGTCCTATTACCCCCCTGAACTTATTTTATAAGTAATTTTCTACCCCTTTTAAACCTACGTGGAACTAGTTTGAAAAAAAAAGTCAACCAGCATTGGGCCCATTAGATAGTGCCACGTAGGCCGAAAAGGGGTAAAAAATTATTAATAAAATATGTTCAGGGGGGTAATAGGACCTTAGTATAGTATAAGTGTGTCTTTGAGATTTCGAGCTTATGTTGAGGGGGTACTTGTGCATTATCCCAAAATATAATTATAAACAAGGGAGGAGTTATGGTTTTGGAAGATGAGTTTGTGAGATTACCGAGAATTGGTTAAGAATTTGAAGAAAACATGTATTATCTCCTCTTTGAATCATGATCATAGGGTGAACATATAATCGAAAAAATGATACGCATGATTAAGCTAAACATAGTAAAATTGTTTAGGAAGATCGTAAATCATGAGCATGGTGAATGAATCTTAAGATCATAAATAAAGCTTGATAAAGAAATTGTAAGTAACTTAGTTCATTTTGTGAGGTATTAGCTTTGACCGACATAGACCGTGCGAGCTATTACATGTAATCCAATGTAAATCCCATATCAAGAAGGGAGAGTATACTTGCTAAGGTAGAACTATGTTCATAACATGTGCTATATGTGGATCCACTAGCTAGGCCATTTAAGGCAAATATACGGGGGCAGGTAGTTTGGAAGTAGAGGTTGCTACTAGAGACTATCCTATTTGAGCCTCCACCTCAAAGTTCTTTTGGTGCTAAGTTAAAAGCCAACGAAATAGTCATTTTCATAAACTCATCATCATACTTGGAAAATCATAAATCAAATACTGATCCAAGCTTAAACATTATAGAGTAGCTCATTAAATTTTGAATCAAGTCTAAGTGAGTAAACCTTTTACCATGCCATGATCCCTTAATATGTGAGAAAATTCTTCACGATTTCATTGATACTCATCCATGACCAATCTCGATAATAAAATCTTTTGTTTTTCATAAATCATGCCTTCATAAAATATATTCATACGTTAAACTTCTACATAAATTCATGTAAATCAAGATTTATAGTCAAAATCATGATCAATGCACTAGCTCATGTGATTTCAATTGAAAATCATGTAATTGAGTTAAAACTAATAATAAGATCAAATTCAAGCAATTGAATCAACACAAATAGAAATGAGGAAGAATTGAATAATAACCTAATCAATTTGACTGAAATTGAAGAATTCTTAAGGACCCAATGGGTGAAATAAACTCATTGATGAACTCCCCACATACCTTGACCTTGAAAGGCGTAAGCAATGATGAAGAAAGAAGACTTGAACTTGAAGAATCCTAACTTATTCTTCCTTGATATATAGAGAGGATTTTGGAGAGCACCTTGGATAGGTTTTTTTAATTTTTTGAGGAATGAAGAGAATGGTTATAACTTAGGGGTAAAATCAATTATAGGTCCCTTTTTATAGGCAAAACGATGTTGTATAGGAATTATAAGCATAGAAAAAGACCAAGATACACTTTAAAATAATTATTAGGTTGGTCATACGACTTCGACACTGGTCAGTCATAGGACCAACTACTGAAGCCAATATCTTTGGTCATTCCTATGACTCGCCATTTATTTTTCACGACCTAAAGTATACCCTAGATGTGAAGTGACATACAAAACCCCGAGAGGCCCTATATAAGCCAATTAACATACATCATATAAGATTATAGAAAGTCAAGAGATTTTAAAAGACATTTTCAACATATAAATCTTTATAGAGAAAAATGGAAGTCTAGAAATCGTCTACAAGCCATCTAGTATATAAAAAGATGATCGGGGTGTAGCCCATACATCAAGTTATAAAACTGAAAGTAAAGACATAATGAAGTAAAGGCTTGGTTCTCGGAACATGAGGATTCACCAATCTTCAATCTTCTATTGATAGATCCTTATCCACAAAAGAAATCATGCTAAAAGGGACATTTTCGTGATTTGCAAAGACCAAGTCAAAACATAAATAAGAGGATATAAAACATAATCGTTATCACGACCAATGCAAGTAAAATAATTTTTGACTTGTGAGATAATTTGGCCGCCTTGGTTCATTATTATGGAAATTAGTCTTAATCGACATAGAGACCATGTGAGATTTAACATGCAACCCGGTGTCTCACACACCAAAAATGGTTGTCCTACTTGCCAAGGTACAACCATGAATCTGAGCTAAAGTTGATCTACGAGCTAATTTCTATCTAGACAATCATCCTATGGGGCACAGAGGTAAGGGATAAGGAAATTGTTATAAGAAATTTTTTCCTCAACTCTGGAAAGCTTCCATTTCAATATCCTCTCGATGCTAAGCATAAATCCCGCGGAGTAGTTATTAATCTTAACTTGTCTTATCTTTAAAATCTTTAAAGGACATACACAGTCGCCACTTGTCTTATCATAAGATAGCTCCTTATAACATGCTTGAGAAAATCCTTCACCGTCCATGATATTTTCATAATAGATTTTAAGGCCCATAATCATTCACTTCATGCTAGAGATTCCCCTAATATCAATGGAAATAGTTTTAAAATCGTCACTACTAAAAAAATGCAAAAAAAAACAACGATAAAAAATGATGGATTGTGTCACTTTTTTGGTCAAAATTGACGAAAAATCAACCTAGTCACTTTCGTCGCTTTTTAGCTCGACGCTTTTCAGAAAGTGACGGATTGTGTTGCTTTTTGACTATTTTTTAATAGAAAAGCGATGGACTTCGTCACTTTATTTAGTTTTCATTTTTTATAATTTCCAAAAGGCGACATAGTTCGTCGCTTTTCTAGATTTTTTTTTGAAAATCCCAGAAAAGCGACGGACAACAGGACCCTGTCTTCGTCGCTTTTCTGAAAAAAATTATGTTTTTGAAAAATCTAAAAAAGCGACGGACAAAACCACGTTGTCAGCAATTCTTTTGATAGCAGAAACTGTCAGTTTGACGGTTTCTGCTGCTCATTTGCAAATTCAATTCAATTTAATTCTACACTATTCATCCCAATCAAACACACACAATTATAAACAATTTACACAAAACATAAAACCACAAACTTAAAATAATATAAAAAAGTACCTAAATCACATTTTAAAGACTTATAAAGTCTTTCAAAATTCGTTTCAAAATCCTGAAAAGTTCATAAATGTCTAGAGATCTAAACTACGGAGTGAGATCTACACAGTAATTCTCAACACTGTCGTCATCGGTATCCTCAGGAGCCAAAGTAGTAGGTCGACGAGCGAGGTTCATCACTTTTTTATTTGATTTGCTAAATTGTCTCACTCATGCTTTGTTGTTCAGCTATTCTTCTTCGCTCTGAATCTGCTATTGCCGATGTAAGTTGTGTTATTTGATACGACATAAAAACAATTTGAACATCGTCAAGTGCCTCGGCTTGATGTGACAATCCAATACCTTCTAAGATTGACTGCAGTCGTCTTACATCGTTTCGAGAGCCTAGACCATATACTCTACCATTATGTGTCCCCCTACCACTTTCTCTTTCCAAATCTAGCTAGACAGTTCAAGTGTTATTTCGACCAAACTATCTAGATTCTTGGTGAAGTACTGATGAAGCTCATTGTGCATATTAAATATAAATATTGACATCAATATTTATACATATCATACATATATTCACTCTTAATACATATTATTCATATTAAAATAACTTATAAAAGTTCGTCCGACCCTTTCCTCCACCCACACATTCAGATCTGTTTCATTTTCTTTATCCTGATGTGAGTCTTCTTGAAAACCTTCGGACTCATGGGAGTGCGTCCCAATTTGTTTTTCCTATATATAAAATCTGATATTTATAACAATATATATGACTAACTAATTATTTATTTAAAAGTTTGAATTATAAGTTACCATCTCTCTTGCTATTGTTCCAACGCTCTTTGCACCTCCGGTGTGCAATGAACCACTCTTAAGATTGCATCTAGCCTTTTCGGCTTGTTTTGAAATTGCCTTAAACTTGTCTGTGTTCCAATACAAACCTAATTAATCAAAAACATGTGGCAGTATCCAATCCAGATTTTTCACCACTATCCCAAACTTTCTTTATCCAGCTAGACAGTCTGGCGGATGCCATCCTCTCATATGTGGTTGTAATGACCATATTGTACCTCGGCTCCCAAGTACACATAGTCTCAAAAAATTGAATGACATTAATTAGATCATAGTAAATAAGTAAAATATACTAAACTTCACTAAATAATATTTACCTTAAATTAATTAAACATCGTCTAGCGTATACTATTTGGAAACTCTTTCTGAGAGTGATTAGTGTGTATAAAGTCTTCTAACACAGTCTTTTAAATCCCGGATAGCATCCTTTGCAAGATGCCACCTGCAAAACACATAATCAATATTTTAGTTCATGAATAATATATTAAAGTATAAGGAATATATAAAATAAACTAACAAATAGATAACAAAACAAACTTATGATGATCCATCCGGCTCAATCATGACTCTACAAAGTCTGTCCTTCTGACTAGGAGCTAGAGCATGCATCTCATCATCTGGTTTAGCACTAGGTGTAGCTGTAGATGAAGGTGATACATCATAATGCACAAAACATTGAGTCAATGGAGGCTTACCAGCCATAAAATCTAAGTGCTCACTTCTAGAATCTCCAATCCTCATGGTAGATAACTTAAGAGATGTACCTGTGGTAGATGGAGTACCTGCCGATAAGGATTGTGCTCGACGAATAGCCAGTAAAGGTAATTCTCGTAGCGTCGAGGAGGCAATACATGTGAAGTAGAGGAACCACCGACTAATAGATGGTAATTAGAATAATATTGTTGTGGATCTGCCGTACCAAACGAAACAATAAATATATGAGTATCATGGCTGATGCGCTCTGCCGATAAGAAGAAATAGATCCTGCAATATCCTCATTAGACCCATACTTATTCTTTTTAGCTTGTTTAGCCTGATAACATTTATATGTAAATTTACATGTATAATATATCTAAATATCATAAATTAAATAAAATTAGCAAAATACAGTAAGTTACATATATACTAGCTAGCTTTCACTCTACACTATTTTTTCTCGCTTGTTTCAATTCCATCATTCTCCCATTCTTCCTTCTCAATTGTTTCATTTTCATTATCGTCCCATTCTTCGTCATCAAAGAATTCATTTTCCTCATTCTTAGATATTTCTTCCTCAAGATTCAGTATCTCATCATCATATACTCCTTCTAATATGTGTTGAAGATGTTGTAGTGTGGTTCCCAATTCAACATCAACTTGTTGTTGAACAATGCCAACATCATTTTGATACGCCACATCTAAAACATTGTCAATTTCAATTATTCCCATAGAATTACTTTTTGTAACAACCTGATACGCTCAAATTACACCTCCCTAAAGAAGTTTAAGCTGTCGTTATCAAGTAGAGAACCCAACTAGTAAGTTGGGGTCGATCCCACGAGAAAAATAGTTTAGATTTAACTTTAATGTACAATTATATCTATTTAGTCAAGTTTTTTTTTGAAAACAATTAATTAGTTGTGGGGGGGTTGTGAAACAAGTTATTTTAACACTTCTAAATTAACAAGCAAGCAAAAGTAACAATTGAGTTTTTATCAAGTTGTGAGACTAACTAGGGTATATGTGTTCCCATAGGTTCATAATGTCGTATTCCTAGCAATATCAATTCTTCCCTAGTGTTTTGCATGCAAAGTGATAAGTTATGTTATCTCTAAATCTTTGGTCCGGCATCTAAAGAATTGCACCTCGTCCTTGGTCCTACTACGTGTGTATAATTTACAAAACCTTATCTTTACTTCATATTAGACATCATAATCGATGTATGACTTAGTTATTACTTTGCACCAATCGACTAGCCTATTAGATAGTATCCCACTAAATCTATGTTGATAATTCTTTTCCAATTACTACCTGCTTGTTCCGGCAAGTAAGACGAGTTCTAACATTGGTCACCGTTAAAAAGACTTCTAAGCGAAAGAATTATCAATAAATGCAAGAACCTATTTAAGAATTGCTTATTTATTAGGTTTACTTTGTGGTTCCCACAATGCTAGTTGTGGATTTAGTTACCCATGCAAGCAAGATCACAATTGATAATTTTTAAGGAAGAAATCATGAACTTACTTCAACAATAAGAATAAACCCAGTAAATCAACTAGAAATTGCAAGATAAATCTTCAAACCAAATCTGGAAATTGAATTATTGCCTAAGTTTGCAAAAACCAATCTCCAAATAAAACAAGAACAATACTAACAATATCTAACGCCAAAAACGAGGTCTTAATCTCTATTTATAGAAAACATTGTCCTAAATTAAATGGAATTGAAATAAGGAAAGTTTGTCCAAAAACGCGGCATTGATCAACAACCCCTACTGACGACGGTCCGTCGACTGCCTTCGTCAGTCAAGACTTAGAATATTTGTCTCTTCTTTAGATAGCATCTTCTTTGAATCAATTGAGGGACCAACAGCACGGTCTGTCGATGCACCTATGGTCCGTCTATGCCCTCCATCGCTCCATCCTTTGAATTTCTCCAACTTCGGGTACTATAACTATATGTGATCAAATCAACGGTCTGCCAGTACGGTCTGTCGATCAATCAACGAACCATCGATACCTTCCATGGTTCCACACTTGGTCAGATTTTCCCGAGTTTCTCCATCAGTATGAACTGCAATCGATGGTCACCACCTACAGACCGTCGATTGAATGACGGGCCGTCGATGGCCTCCGTAGGTCGTTTTTCTGCACTATTTTCCAGCTGCCTTCTGTGTTTTTATTCTGGAAATCTGTCCTGCAAAACAAACATAAAAACATGTTAAAACTACTACAAAAAGCACCGTGAAATCACGGTACATCAACACCCTCAACTTAAATTCGTTGTTTGTCTTCAAACGACGTACTATGACTCAAAACCACACTTGTACAAAAGTATACTCTTTTAAGCTTTCGCAATCACATGGCTATTAATCCCGAATCTTTCTTTGATTTAGTACATGCTTACGCTGTTAGGTGTAAACAAGCTAACTCGTATGGATCACACCATTGACACAAAATCACCCTGCACAGACACTTCTACTGTTTTGCCTCTCACCAAGGTACCAACTTTTCGACATTGCAACTAGTGCTATCACTTCAAAAGAAATCCTCATTTTTTACATAGTGATTTTAAGTTTGGGTACAAGGATCTTTATTCAACATTCACGCTCGAAAACAAGTTCATACATAACTAGTACTCGTCGCCATAAGTTTGCCCTTATTTTCTCTGCTTAGGTTCACTGCACCAGACTCTAGGATCACAGTAAGACTTTCTTGGCTTGTAATGTAGGCTCTGGGTCAGGTGTGGTACATTTAGATATATTTTTAGTGATTTTTGCCCTCATTGACATTTCTACTAAGCTTCCTACCTCTTTTCATTGCCTTTTACGCCCTACTTTTCTTTGCTTCACTTTTTTTTTTTTAGATATGACTCATATTTATTTTTTAACTTTTTCAAACTCTTTTCTTTCTTTTATTTTAATTTTCTTTTCTCTTTCATTCACATTGATAATTTCACCGAGTCACATCTTTCACTCACTTTCTCTTTTCTTTTCTGTATTCAACTTCTTTCATACCCATTTTTGGGTTCTCACTCATAATAGCCACCCTCAACTCATGACTTTTCCACGAGTTGAGGTACACAATACTCGAGGTTGGTTCAGGGCCATGAAGAGGTCATTTTCTGCATTAGTCACCCTCAGCTTAGGCTTTTGGCCTAAATTGAAGTGGACATGTCCAAGGAGGGACTGAGGCCAAAACATTAAACCATGGAAAGGTGAGTTGGTGAGAAAAAATAGGTCTATTATAGGCTTAACAGATTTGGATCAAAAGGGATAAAGCTTTCGTTTGGTTAACTTCATTTTAGGCTAGATGTTTGCTAATTTGAACAAGGACTATGATCCTTTCCTAGTATTCTAACACAGAATCTCTTTGCAGGACTAACCGGGCAAGTTGTAGCTAAGTACCAACTATTGAACACTCCAAACTCCTCACACTCTCTTGACACCTCATTACACTATCAGATTGTTAGATTTCCCAATTTAGGTGTTAGTTGAGGTTCATGCAGCGGTTGCTTATCTATGTCATGTTAGAGCCAACACAATCAACTCATTTTCACCTATTCATGCAAGCACTTTCTAGGACGGGATATCATGTAATTTTAGCCATCACTATTCATCTTTTTATACTCTTGCACACATAATGACATGTCAGTTCAACAGAAAATTAACCAGTCTCTTGGGGAAAAAGAACACAGGCAAGAAAACCTTAAGAGAGGATTGTGAGTTGGGCTACTCAGACTTAACACTAACACTCACTTTCCATTTACCCCACCCCCCAAAAAATAGCATGCCATTGTTCCTAATGCATAAAAAACATAAGTATAGACTGGTAGGTGAAGCAAACCTGAGGTGCATAGCGCCGACGATCTCTCAACAATTGTGCGGGTCTGGTTTCCCGAAACACGCAACATCAGTGCTTGGGTCAATCTTAGTGGTGCCAACATCAATCTCTGCACCATAAGTGTTGCTCCTTTAACCGGTCACAGGTACGTAACTAGACGCCCCAAAAGCCATCTCTCGCGGCCTAATCTGGCGGGCCTCCTTATCTGCCAACGAAGCCCTCCTAGAAGCCTCGAGGTTTGTCCTCTCTTTCTTCCTCTCACGGGCATCATCTCCTTCATCGTAGTATGGCTGGAACGGTGCCTCTTGGCACAAGCACGTGGCTCAGGCTGCGGCTCGGTAGAAGGCTTGAACAAAGCATTAAGCATTGTGTCCTATGCGAGCTCGATAGACACACTCTCTGGATTCGTACCCCTCATCTACAAAATGGCATATACATCAGTATGCAAACTATCAACCGCCTCCTAAAGAGTAGTGCGGTCTATCAAGGGGGATAGGCAGGCTAGCACACAATGCTCGAAGGCGTCTAGGCGTTGATAGACCGCCTGAATTTTCTGCTATGTTCGCTGAGCCACCCTCTTCTCAATCCATTCTTCGGCCTCAGCGATGGACTTCTGCATCCATCGCTGCATGTAGTGGAGTAGGGTAGCCATCTATGCCTCCAACTTCTGTACCCATGCTAAAAGTACAGTGCTGCAAATGTTGGTGTGGATCAGGACGAGCTGGGGGCCCTGATGGCAGCATGAGTGGAGTCAATCGGGGTGGTGTCAACAGGCTCAGATGTAGCTGGATCAGCCCCTTGGGCTAAATCCCCCGTTTCCACAGAGTTCTCGCTCAATAGGGGCACCTCAATCCTGGCCCCTCTCGTGGCGCTGCTACATTGGCCTTATCCCTGATGAGTTCGATATCGACTGTCCCCGCCAGGTGACGTAGTGTGTCGCAATGCCAAAAGGTACCCCGACCTCCTTACAAAGCTGGAAGACCAAACAAGCAAACGGGTAAGTAGTAGAGATCTTGAAAGCCCTCTTAGGGATCACCGTGATCAACACCTTAGCAAAATCTATCTCTAACCCCGCAACCATGGCTTCTATCAACAACGCCCTATTCCAAGTAAGAACATAATCGTCATTGTCGGTGATAGACGGTGTCGGACTACCAACCAGAAGAACTTGTCCATGAATGTAAGGGTGGCCTTCTTAATCAACCCTTTGGGATCTAACACCAAGTCGCCCTCTCACCATCAGTCGCCAGATGTTGGGCCAGTCACCTCTTCATAGACTCTCTCTGCTCTGCGGTCCTTTGAGTAGCGCCACTTTTGACCGTGTCCCACCTGTAGTCGAATTCTAGAGTAATTGGGGCCCATTGTGTCTTAGTGGTGGGGCAATTCAGGAACCGGCGGAGAGTGGCTCCGAGATATTAATGCCCCCGACTAGAAAAGAGGTGAGCGGGTCCTGTTTGGTAGGTCTCGCCCACCTATCAATAGAGCCCCTGAGAGTAGCCACATAGGAAGTGTATAACTCCCTGACTATCTCCTCGCTATAGGACCCTAAGCTCTGCGCCATCGACTCAAACTTGTGCCAGTTGAATAATCTATGCACCTCAGGGACTGTATGCAAACTCCTCGTAAGAATCTGAAGCTCAATAGTTGCCAACCGGTTCATAATCCTTTTTCTCATTAAACATTCAGGCATATTTATAGGCCTGATACTGACCATCGACGCACCACCGGTTAGATTCCTCAACAACCGGAGTAGGGACATCTGCTAGGGGTGCAGGGGAAGACTCCGAGCTGGTTGCCTCATCACAAGACGCTTGGTGATCATGGCCCTCTAGCTGAGTGGTCCCTTGAGAGACGGAACCTGAGGCAGTGTCCTCATTCGACCCTGAAGAGTGGGCCGGACCTGATGTTGAGGCAGATTCGGAGTCAGATGCTCTTTCAAAACTCGAGGCAGCTTCGGACGGTGTGCCGGTCAATGTGCGCTCCTCATCAGACTGGGAGGAAGTGACTACACTGGGATCTACCTTTTGGGGGGTACCCGAGTGACTCGTGTAGCTGGTGTTGTTGTTGTAGCACCTGTGGGAATGTACGTTAGGTCTTGTTCATTGTCGGAGTCATTAATCAGCCGACGGTAGGGGCCACTGACTTTGACTTGCCCTTTTGGTAGACCATCTCCTTTTTGGGAGCCATTAGTACCTTTAGAGTAGTTGTATGCATCATTTCAACCTTACTACACACTTGAAACACACATAACTAGAAAAACTTAAAAAATAATCAAAAGAGTTCAGTTCTGCATTTTCATGTCGACGAGCACTATCGACAGTCCGTCGATCAAATGACGGTCTGTCAATAGGGTCCGTCGGTCAACACTTGGAATTATTTATGTTAGTAAAAAATCAGACCTCTCATATCAAAACGACGGACGTGCTGAACGGCCCGTCGATCAATTGACATACAGTCCACTTCCGTCGTCTAACACGTCTGAAAGAAATGACGGACGTGCGGAACCGTAATCCACTTCCGTTATTTCAGATTCAACAATTTAAGGGTGGTCCAATCGATGGACCCCATCAATAGCCCGTTCGATCATCGATGGTCCGTCGATCCATTGACGGTCCGTCTACGGGGTCTCGTACTGTTAGCCTGAGACATACTTCAGGACTTTTTGCAAGATCAATTTTATGGACAATTTTGGACCCACGCAAGTGTAGACAAGCATTATAACACCCAAAAAAACGTATTCGTCATTCCTAGAGTTTCGGTTTCACATAATTTGTGTTCTAGTTCATCCATACTACGAGACACAAAGTTGAAATTTCTAAAACTACAGAGAAATTCAAATTATAGGCAGACTGATAAGCGGTACAACCACATTCTTTCATTTCGAGGGACGTAATACACGAGTTATTAGCATGCAAGATCAATTAACTTAGTCACTCAGTCAAGACCTACATTTAAATTTTGGTTAAACAACTATGAATGAGAATTCAAAGTGTAAATCGATGTACCTTCAGTTCGTAGTGGTGTGGTTGTGATATGAACTTTGAACAGTAGCCTATGCGCTCGAGCTTTGATCACCGGTCGAAGAACAACGGGGAAACAAGAGTGTTTGAGAAGACAGAATTCGGAGAATTTAGGGGATTCTGATTTGGGATTGATATGGAATATGGGAGTATGATGGTGTGTGAGAAAGGAAAAGAAATAAAGAAATATAAATGGTTTTGGAAGAAATTTTAAAATAAATTGAAAGTGGGAATGAATATAAACTGCTATGTCCTTTAATATTACCGGCCGGGTCGGGTCGGGTCACTGGCATTTTAGACCTACAAAACTCCATCAATAGTTTGTAGGTCAGCCGACGGCCCGTCCACTCGGACTTTCATTTCATCTAAACTTAGAAAATTTAAGGGACATACCTGGGATCTACGGACACCATCGACGTTCCGTCGATTGAACTACAACCCGTCAATGGGGTCCGTAGACCTATGCACCGATCATTTTTCTGCAGATTTTTTTCATTTCGGTCCCTGCACATATAACACCCATTAGGCCATTCGTTTTGTGTTTTTCTGGACAGCTTTGAGACAGGACCCTATACTAATCTCTATCCAACTATAATTTGGTCTGTTAGATGATCCAACTTCTTCATCATTTGATGATTACTCCAGACTCCTCTGGCAATACAATCTTGAATTTGGTTGGAAAGTTGGCACCACCAAATAAGCTAAACCTTGTCTCTGGACCAGCTTTTCAGATGCAACGAGAACTACAGTGGTTAAATATGACTTAACTTCTGTACCATACACCCCAATCAAATTTATCTCATTATGTAATTAAGAATTTGTACTCCTTTTATCCCAAAATTATTGTCATGTTTCCCTTTTAAAAAGTCAAATTCCCTTATTTTCAATGATAAATTGGATTAGATCAAGTTTTCACATTAAAAAACTAGTAAGACAAGTTGCAATATATTTTAAAATATTAGTCAAAGTTATATAGTTTGACTCTTGAAAAGTGATACATGACAACTAATATCAGACAAAGGGAGAGTAACTTCTTTTGCATCGACTCTAAATAAGCATTCTATTATGTGTTGTTGAATAGTCTTGTTGCATATAATACTGATGTCAAATATATGTACAAGTGTATTTGGTATAGGTCGGGCATGTAATATTATTAGAAATAATAGTCTCTTACAAGAGTCCTTATGGATTACTACTGCATCTCGTGAACTCTTTATGTTTAAGGCTTTAGATATGTATCACTCCATCCTAGACCCAAGTTTGTCTCTACTCTGTTGAACTGTCATATATTTGCAGATTTTACTTTTTTGCATATAAATTTCAATTTTCCACTTTTTTTTATTCATTTAACTGGTAGTTTAATATGAGGCATGAATGTAAGTCAACTAAAATTTTGTGGCTTCTACCTTCACAAAGTATAAAATGAAAATCACTCTTTCTCATTTTCTTTCACATTCAAACATGCTCAAACTCCATCCCATTATTCAGCTAGATACGAATCACCAAATACCCCATTTTCACTAAGTTCACATATTTTATTTCACAATTCTTGATATTTTTTTGGTCTTTTTCTTTTCTTTCTTATTGTTTTTACATGAAGGGGTTCCATCTATTTCAAAACAATCCATAAAAGGGGAAATTCTTCACACTTCTTGACTTTCCTCTTTTTTCACCACATCCCCAACATAGCATTTTGGCCTAAGTTGGCTATTTAAACATACCAATACTTCATGAAGGTTTTAGGTGATGGGATAAAGAGGTCAAAGTTGCTCAAGTTTCTTTCAAAAAAAGGGTAGACTCAAAAGTGTCAATCTAGGTTCACATATCTCACAAGGTTGGCCACAAAAAGGTATATTGTCAAATTGGCTCACTCTTCAAAATTCTTGCCTAACAACAATTCAATTATTTCGCTGCACTTATTCAATCGGACCAATGGGGGAAAGTTCTAGGTGTCATTAAGTACAATGTTCGGGATAACCTCACCACACAAGGCGTTGATACCAATATCAAACAAGACTCTAGCTAGCGTGCAATGCTCATTACAAGAGATTTATTCGACAACCAGCTAGTCACAGCGATGATGCAAGTTTACTTATTGTCTATATAACTTAGTTTGCCTCATAGTAGATGCACATTCATTTTTTTTAAATTAAGAGCACTATTCAAGTAATCGGTATTGACCACAACCAACACTCAAATTTGTACAAGAACAATCACAGACACACGAAGGAGGTGACAAAATTTTTAAAACTAATTCAAAATCCCTTTTTAACATTAAAACAATGGGCCACAAATTAAGCAATCGACTCAATATTCACAAAATCACCATCAAAACAGAGAAAATATTCACATAATAACCATAAGATATAGGTATGTAAATACCTCACCCACCCAACAAAATTAGCAGTTGTCCTCAAATGCAACCAAAACAGAAAAAATATATATAAAAAAGTAACAAAAAGGGAGAGAAAATATTATCATTCAAGGCTAAGCCTAAGTGAAGTCTGCATCTCAAACACTCAATCTATCGGGGCATCAGTGTGCGGTGTCTCATCAACCTTGGCTCCACTAAAGCACACCATCGAAGTATCCCTCAGGGAGTCCTTTTTAGCTTTCTAGAACATGGCACCCTCTAAGTCAGTCAGGTCCTCATAAACAGCCTCCTCACGCACACCCAGATGCTCCTCATCTATCTCGTCCTCAAACTCAGCAGCATCAACACCATCCCTAATATCATCTATGGTGGCAGCCGAAGGCACCTTAAAACAAAATGGAATATCTACACTTAGGTCATCTAGGATCTCCACCATCCCGAATGATGAGGTAATATCTGTGGACTTCAGATGGTCTAGATCCTTCCTCAGCTTAGCAAAATCAGCCTTCAAGACCGCCACCTCCTTAGTGGCACCCTGTCCTGCCACTTAAAATCGACTCTCGTTGTGAGGGAATCAATAGAAGCCCTCGGAGGCTTCAATTCAAGAATAATAGCTCTATTAATCATCACATGAACTCCGGCCTCTAGCCGAGAGGCACACATATCACCACAATAAGCTAGGTGTACCATCTTAAGAAGCATGGACTAGGTGATCAGACACTTAGAGGAAGTAGTACCAACAACAGATTTATGGGGCATGGAAGTCACAGAAGTGTCTGAAGGAGAAAAGCTATAAGTACCTGAGGGCCAGTCGCCGGAGCAGGCATGAATGCCAATATTCGTCTTCTCATCACGTGGATTTCTTGCCCGTCGACATAACTCTATAATCAATACCAGAATGAGAGAGATGTCTGGCATTTTTCGTCCCCCATGGACATCTCCTACTTAATAATTAGACCTAAATTAAGTCATTTCCTGGCTATGATAGACCCAAGACAGGCCACCTTTGGGTGGCAGAGAATGGACTCATTTTGCAAAAACATGATTGTGGTGCTGATAAATCCAAACCAGTACTAAGCTTCTATATTGAGGTCATTTTTCTCTAATAGCGCTCCGACCTCAATCCACCTCGAGGTGGTGTCAGAAATCAGGGGTGCCAACCAACCCATGAGGTCATCCAGAGTTTTTGTCTAAATCATACTCTTGTAGCCATGCACAAAACCTGTAGCCCTCTGAAAAAAACACAATGCTTATATCATCACTATTGCATCTAATTTTCTTCCATCGGACCATCACGAAGTCTACTGGCTCGAAGGCACTAGCCTTCTTCTTCCCCTTAGGTACCAAATCACTGTAAGCTGCGTAGAACTCCCTGACCCAGGTAGGAATGTATGGGATACAGGTCTTGGTGATGACCTCGAACCTGTGAAACATGAGGGTGTCCCACATTGCTAGATGTATGTCCACTACACAATCTGTTGACAGTCTCGTTTCCTATAAAATGGTCGTAATCCCTTAGCTTTTAATCAATTGAGTGACCGGGGAAGAGGACCTTGTACTGGTGGTGTTGGTACCACCATTTGTGTTGGAGGTGGAGAAGGAGGACACTGAATTGTCAGGATCCTAGACGGATCATGCGTCGTCTTGGAGTGAAGCTCTTCTCTCCAAGCTTGCAGTAATTAATCGTCCTCAAGCTCAAGAATGAAGTCTGAGAATCATAACACTCTCCCTCATTGCTGGAGTTGTACTACGGTGTCTCAGTTATGGGTGTCTTGCCATTTCCCTTTCCTTTCTTTGGAGGTAGTTTCTTTGCCTTGGTATTGGAAGAAGTTGCTCCTTATTTATGATGACTATGTGCGCCCTCTTTCAGGGCGGCATGCCACTATATGTCATGTTGGTTCTAGCCACATTTGGAAAAGCAATGAAGAAAGACTTAGAAAAAGTTCCAGAAGATTTGCAGAAAGATTCGTCGAGTTTCTTTGGCGAGCCAGATTAGGCTTACTGAAAGTACTAGAACAAAAAAACTTCAAAATTCAAGACTGGTCGGGATGTTGAGGGTAATTTGGCGAATTTTCGAAGCCAATCGCTGACCTACAAGTAGCTCGCCAAAAATTACAGTGTATTTTAGGGGTTAGGGGAGCAGAAGGGAGACTAAGAAGGCCTTTCGGTGAGTCATCGAGTGAAATCGGCGAGCTTAGGCATCTAGCCAGAAGTTACAGAACAAAACTCAATTATTGATTGCAATTAAGGGCGATCTGGGGAACTTGGCAAACCGCAAAGCCACTCAGTGAGCCCAACTTGCCTTGCCAAATGGCACTTCGTGCCAGTTTTCTACCCCATTATTTCAAAATGAACCTGTACTCTCGAAAAAAATTGAACACATACATTGTCAAATTCAAACAAGACCCGTACTACCCATTTCCTTGGAGTAATCAGACTTCCCCCGATTTGGTCAAAATCGGTCATTTGACGTCGTCTTTTGCCATTAAGAATGACATCAAATGTCATCGTTGGGAAAAATACGTCATTCAACACATTGTATGTATATATATATATATATATA
>NC_028641.1:65171206-65183721 GCF_001406875.1 Solanum pennellii
TATATATATTTAAAGATGTGATTTTTAAAATATTTAATGTTCACTAATATAAAAATATGAACGTATATATATATAATAACAACAACATATCAAGCGATGTCTTTTGTAAAAAAAAAATTATCAATGCCAAAAGGAATTAATTTGGATTAATATAAAATTGCAACTAAAAAAAGATTAAAAAAATGAAAAAGAAAGGAGCGAAATCAAGCTAAAAAACTTCTTGTAAATAGTAAGAAAAAATAATGTCGATCAGTTTCAAGATCGTGTCCCGTGTGTGTCATGTGAAACATTCATCATTTAATTATTCTAGGTGCCAACTTTATAGATATAGCTATCTATTCAACATATAGACCTCTGTATCTTTGAATACAGAGTTTCAACCAAGATTTGTAGGTGGTGTGACACCCACCGATATATATATAGATTTTCCCATGGATACCTACAAATTTAATTACTACAGAATATGATCATCATCTCAAAGAAGTTGTAGATTCTAGTGATGAGGTACTAGTGATTAAGGTGCATATAAAAAACTTATGGAAAAACATATATATCTCACAATTACCATACCAGATATAACTTACAGTGTTCAAACACTCAGCCAATTTCTGCCGAAATCAAAATAGTCCCATATGGATGCAAAACTTAGGATAGTTAAGTATGTAAAAGGTAAACCAAGACAAGGTTTGTTGTTATCTAGCAACAAGAAAATGTTCTCACATCTCATTCTGATTAGGGGTGGCAATTTCAACCCATATTAACAAAATGAGTCTATTTTATTCATATCTCAGGACTTAGATCGCTCATATTATAATAATTGGTTAAATATAGGCTTCAAACGATTTTAAGAGACTCTCCAAATATAGTCAAAATGGAAAAAATATGGATCTGCATATTGACTCATAGTAGATCACTTACTTTTCACTTCCACTCAAAATTCTTAATTGTGCTAAAAATTTAAAAAAAATCTTGTTTTTTAAAAAAACATAATTATTATTTTAAAAAAGAACAAAAAAATTTTTAGGGGTAAGTTGGTGGAAGGCGGTTGGAGGTGCTTGGAGGAAGGGGATGGAGGGGGTAATTTTTTTATTAAAAAAATAAGTTATTTTTAAAAAATATATATAAAAATAAAATCATAAATTTTAACTAAAAAACATTAAAAATAATTGAAAATTCAAACCATTTCAAATCCAACCAAATTAAATGATTTGTCACCCATAATTGGTGAGCTGCTTGTGTCTTCTCTAGGAAGTCAGTTACATGATTCACTATTAAACTTGGAGACTCACTGATTTCATGAAAATCTAAAAGGCAATCTACTGTATCTAGGAATTCACACTACAACAAATTTGGTCCACGTCACACTAATTTTAAAGAACACTTAAAAAATGTTGTCAAAACTATCTAAGGGACCACTTTTTCACGTGTGGTCTTCCTTTAAGCCTTTTGGCTACAAATAATTAAGAAGTTCTTGAAAAATGTGTCCTTGGATAATATAGATTACGCTTTATCAGTGTTTACATATATAGGAAGAACATAGAAAAGGTGACGTGACACCTCTCTATGGCCTACATTGATATTTATCTTTTTTCTTCCTTTTTTTGGTCATTTTTCTTTCATTTAATTAATTATTCTATTTGTAATATCTCAAAAGATCTTTACATTCAATTACTCAACTTTCATCTCCCACTTTAATAATTCTTTTTATTAGATATAACGTGCAACAATCTTAATTCTCTTAATTACATATTTTCTTTCCCTAGTTAAACATAAAATTTGGGAGGTACACACTAACATTCTTCTTTAATATTTAATAGCTAAGTAACAATTCTGTAGAAGATTAAAGGTTAGCCAAATAATAATTTATATATAAGAAACGAAAAAGGTCAAAAATACTCTTAGATTATTTCAAAAGGTTTTGATATACGCCTCATTCAACTATTTGGTTAAAAATACCCCTTACTTCACTTTTTGGCTCACTCTTAGCCTTCAAACTAACAGAATATTCTTTAAGTTACTTTAGTATTATTATGCTGATGGTGACAAATTTTTATTTGCTAAAATTAGAATTCCACCTTCACCCCTTTATTTAACCTACCCAATGGCGCATCACATTAAATCATCCGGTCTTTTAGTAAGTTACATTATTTTATAATGGGAAAAGGGTTTAAAATACCCCTCAACTTTGTTTTATTGGTTGATTATGCCCTTGCCGTTAAAACGAAATTAGTTTTACCCCTTCCGTCTGCAAACTTATCATTTATACCCTTCAAACCAACGATTTGCCCCAAATCAAAGTTAAATTTCCAATTTCGACCCGGATTACCTATGTAAAACTCATTCAGGAAATTCTTTTGTAATTCAACCCATATAAAACCTGCCACCATTATAAACAAAACCGAATTTGATTTTCAATTTTCTCAATGTTGTTAAGTCAACAAAAACAAAAAAAAATGGATTTGCCCCTTGTTATTGAATTTGTTGTAGTTGTTGCTCCATATGTAATGTCATCAAAACCATTGTTAAAAGCTTCTAAAGGTATAAGTTCTTGAATTAGAGCTTGAAACATAAAGAACAAACCATGAAAACTTCATAGCCCGTTATTGGAGCTTGGAGCTTGAGTTTTAAATTTTTAATTTCGAAAAATTAATAATTTCAACTTCTTTCTCCAAAACACGCAAATCAAAAACAAAACACCCATTTCTTTACAATTGAAATTACAGATTTGGATTTGTGTAATTAGATGATTTCCCACCCAAAATTGCAGCAGCATGAACATTTAGTTTCTTTCTTTGTTGTTGTCACTGTTTTCTAGTGGAATTTGAACAACTCCATTTTCGCTATTGTGTGCGGCGGATTCGAAGAATCAGATCAGTGACTTTTGGGAAAGAAGGTTATTGAATTATTTCAATAACAACATTGTTCTTATTTTTGTCCATGAACACAAGCTTGGCACGTCTTCATCCTCTGTTTTTGCTTTCAACATTACTTCTTAAAAGCTCATTAATGGCTGAAAATTTATTTTTTGATTAGGAATTGAAATGGGTTTTGGTAAATTTATTACTTACTTATTATACATTTGGCATGTAAGACCAGATTAAACGGGTTATGGGTCGAATTTAATTGATAATTTGTTTTAAATGGATAATTCAGGTTAAAATAGAAAATTTGAGTTTGATTTGGGGAAAATCGTTAATTGGGAGGGTACAAATGATATGTTTGCAGATGACAGGGGTAAAACTAACTTCGTTTTAATGGTAAGGGTATAATCAACCAATAAAACAAAGTTGAGGGGTATTTTAAACTTTTTCCCTTTTATAATCTCATGTTTATAATCAATACAAATACAAAAGCTTATTTCTGAAAGTTTAATCTAGCATTGTTAATTTTAATTTGCGTCTAACTAAATACTGATATTAATGAAAATTGAATTTTTGTTAGATTATATTTATGCCTTGTCGAATCATAGAAACTTTTCGTAACAAAAAAATCAAAGTTGACATTTGTCTTTATTATTTATGATAATATGTTCCCAAACCATGGTCAATTGCTGCAGATTAAATATTATCAGATTGGTGAATTAAAGAAATCCACTTTGTTTTAGATGAAAGATAGGTATACTAATTGAGGGAAAACTATTAAATAATTTTATGCAAAAATAACAATTTTATAGTAATAGATTTTTTTTTCTCTTTGTGAACCCTCAATCACTAAGTAAAGAGGCTCAAATATTTCGAAAGATTCTTTAAATATGTCATGTAACATTTTTGAGGGAAATTTAGTGAACCCCTTGCTACTGTTACATTTTTTCAAGAAAACTGAAATGAACAGAAAACGAAATTAGTATTTTTTTAGATTTCAGAATGAAAGAGGCAGATGTTTAAGTTTTAATTTGATGTGTCATTGGGTCATGAAATGGGTTAAAAAAAATGGGTGAAAGTAAAATTCTAATTTCAGTAAATAAAAATCTGTCACATCATTATAATAATGATTAGAAAATTATGTTAGTTGAAGGATAAGAGTGGGCTAAAAAGGTGGAGTGAAGGGTATTTTTAACCAAATTGGTGGATGAGGAATATATTTAAATTTTTTCGAATAGTCCAAGGGTGTTTGGAACCTTTTCCATTTAATAAATAATATGAGGCTTATCATCATTACCGATCAGCAAAGGAGAAAGTGCAAGACAACAACACTACTATTAAGAGATTATAATATAATTCCATCATGGTTTCTCTAATAAATTTGGAAGAGGTACATTTTTTATTTATTTATTCATTTCATGGAATATAATTTTTAAAAAGACATCTTCTTTCTTTTTTACCAATCATCACAATTTGTATCTTGATGTACATGTAATTGATCTCTCTCACACATATGTGTCGAGCGCGCATGAAAGAGATCTGATATTGTTATTTTGTTTGTCAGCACCTGAAAGAGAGATTTGATATTGCTATTTTTTTGTATTAGAATTTAGAAATATTGATTATGCCCGGTAAGGAGAATATAATCATTATTTAAAAAAAATTATAAATTCTCCAGTAATTTCCATTTAGCTATTTTTATAATATTTTTAATCGGTATGCAATTTAATTGTCATGTTGCTAAATTCTTATTTTGTTAGTCTTGCTATTTTATGCATTGGTGTTGCAAGAAAGTGTTGGGATATATACTATTAACCATATGGCTAAATATGATATTTATTATAGAATATTTATTTATTCAGTTTTAATAAATTATATATTTACTTATGGTGTCTATTTACTTTTATAGTAGATGACTTAGTGTATAGAGTTTTAGTTTATATACAAATAAATCATCAGGTCTTACAAGTATAAAAGGATTTGTTCACAATCTAGTTAGGATGAAAATTGAACATGTCGTCGGTATGATTTAGCACAAGATTATATATAATTTATGATGATTATGGAAACGGTATAGTTTCAACTTCTTGTGCTAGTACATTTTGTATGTATTGGACGGGATGGAGTAGAGATGAATGTTTTAGACTACTTGATAAAAACATATTTTATAAATTGTTAACTGTAGTTATATTCTTAATCTTGATATAATGATTATGATTAGTGAACATTAACTATCGTTTTCATTTATTAAAAGGTGAGATTCTGAGATGGGTTAATATGCTTGGTAGATTGGATGATAATATTATATATTGGTGGAATAATTTTTTTTTTGATGAAATCCATGTCTTAATATAGATATTGATGATACATCTTTTATGAGAAACTTATAAGTTTTCATGTGTAAATCTGACCTGTAGATTTATGAATCTCACACATGAAGTAAGTTAAATATCGATCTAAAAGAAATTAAGCATTGAATTGAATTCAGCATAAATTTAATTTATTGATTAGTATCTGTAACCTTAACATGGAGAATTTTTATTGCTTTTTACATGGGGATTTACAAAGTGTTTAATGAGAAATTTCGAAATATAAAGAGAGGAGTGCTATTACAAATTTCTAGTGAAATGATTTGTAATTTATTATGGTAAGAATAATTCAAATTAATAATTTGGAAGTAATATTCCCATAATAGGAAGCCTCAGTAATTAATTAATGGTCCCGACAGTGCCCATGTTTAACTAGTATTTAAAATCCTATTTTTTGGTAGAAAAAAGAAAAGTAACGTGCAAATCTCTTTTTTCAAGAAAGAGGAGAACCGTGCGTTTCTTCTTCTCAAAGAAAAAAGATTTGTATTTTCTTCTCCTTTTTGGATTGGGAAGAAATCTTAATAAGTAGCGATTTTTCTAACCTAGAGGAAAATTTAGTTTTATATACGATACTTGTCCATTTAAGTCTTAAGAGAGTTCAATTGTTAATTTAGGATTACTATAGAAGACCGTTGAGTGAAGTTTGATTTGTTTCAAGATATCTGAACGCGCTTCAATAGATAATCCTAAGTTAATTTTCAGCATACTTTATATGTGATGTGTATTTGCGATTGTTGTCTACATTCATGTAAGATCCTATAATGCTACAGCTGTGTATGTTACAAGATTCACTATTAAACTTGGAGCCTCACTAATTTCACAAAAATCTAAAAAGCAATCTACTGTATCTAGGAATTCACACTACAACATATTTGGTCAACGTCACACTAAATTTAAAGAACACTTAGAAAACATTGTCAAAACTATTTAAGGGCACGTTTTTCATGTGCGGTCTTTGTTTAAGCCTTTTGGCTACAAATAATTAAGCAACCCTTGAAAAATGTGCCCTTAAATAATATAAATTATGTTTTATAAGTGTTGTCAAATATATATATATATATATATATATATATATATATATTTCATATAATCGTTTATGGTGTTTGTTTAATTATATAGTAAATGATTTAGTGTATAGAGTTGTAGCTTATATACAGAAGATTAAATCATCGGTTCTTATAAGTATAAAAAAGAATTCACAATCTATGATAAAATTGGACATGTCATCGGTACAATTATAGCACAAGATTATATATAATTTATCTTGGTTATGAGAACGGTATAGTCTCAACTTCTCGTGCTAGTGCATTTTGTATGTATTGAATGGGACCGAGTAGAGATAGAAATTTTAGACTGATTGATAAAAATATATTCTCTAAACGGTTACATGTACTTATAGGAATTATCATTAATTAATTATGTGGTCCATTGCTCATATTTAACTAGATTTTAGAATCCTATTTTCTAGTAGAAAAAAAAGTAGCGTGCAAATTTTTTTCAAGAAAGAGGAGAAACACCCGTTTCTTCTTATCGAAGAAAAAGATTTGTGTTTTCTTCTCCTTTTCCGATTGGAAAGAAATCTTAATAAGTACTGATTTTTCTAACCTAGAAGAAGATTAAGTTTTATATATGATATTTGTAGGGGCGGGTCAACGTAATTGGGGGCTTAAAGTGAAATTTCAAGTTGCGGCCTAATATATAATACACTTTATATACGTATTTATTCAAAATTTATTTTTTTACACTACTTAAATGGAAATTATTAGTCCTTAATATTGTTTTTTCAGTTACTAGTTTTAGGTAAGATTTTATCAACTCAACATTGAAAAACTTTCTTTAAGTGAGACAATTATTATATGTATTGTTAATATAGTGCTATAAGTAATGAGTTGATAAATACTAAACAAAGATAAGAGTAAGAATCGTAGAATTTGACTCAAGAAGTTGACTTGGTATACCTCATTTTAATATGCTTATACTCTAGTAATGCTTGAAACTAAATTTTTAAAAAGAAAATAAAAAAAATTGTAATTCACTTTTCACTATTAATTATTATTTTTAACAAAGTACAAAAGATGTTAAAGTGGATAGAATAATTTATTTTTTAAGAGTTATACTTTCTATCATAAATAATTAATTTATCTATAAAAATTTTAACACATAGTTTAATCTTAACAAAATTTTGGGGTCCCCAAAATGTGGGGGCCTAATGCGAAGGGCTTAAATGCCAAAGCATAGAACCGCCCCTGGATACTTCCCCACCCAAATATTGTTAATTTGAGATCATTGTAGAAGACTGTGGAGTTGAAGTTTGATTTGTTTCTAGATATCTGCATACGTTTCAAGAGATAATTCTAAGTTAATTTTCATCATACTTTGTATATGATACGTATTTGTGACTGTTGTCTATATTCATGTAAGATTTGGAATGTTTTGACTGTGTATGTTACATGATTCACTGTTAAATTTAGAGACTCCCTGATTTTATGAAAATCGAAAAAGCAATCTACTATATGTAGGAATTCACACTACAATAAATTTGATCCACGCCACACTAATTTTAAAGAACAGTTAAAAAATGTTTCCAAAGCTATCTAGGGCACGCTCTTTGAACGTGGTCTTTGTTTAAGCCTTTTGGCTTAAAAAAAAATTAAGCAGCCCTTGAGAAATGTCCCCTTAAATAATATAGATTACACTTTATAAGTGTATCCATACATCTCTCTCTTTATATATATATATATATATATATATATATATCATTTTTCATGTTTTTTTGGTCATTTTTCCTTCATTTAATTTTTTTTATTTTATTTGTAATATCTCAAAAAGTCTTTACATTCAATTCCTCAATTTTTCACCTTTCATTTTAATAATTCTTTTTATTAGATATAACGTGTAACAATATCTATTCTCTTAAAGACATATTTTTTTTTCCCTACTTAATATTCATAACTTAAAATTGCAGTTAATGATGAACGTAATATTTAGTAGAAAAATAACAATTCTCTAGAAAATTAAAGGTTAATCAAATAATTTTTTTATATTTAAGGGATAATATGAGGCTCATCATCATCATTGATCAGCAAAGGAGAAAGTGCAAAACATCAACACCATCGTTACTAAAAGATAACTATATAATTCCATCATGGTTTCTTTAATCAATTTGAAAGAGCTACACTTTTTATTTATTTATTCATTTCATGAAATATATGTTTTATAAAGACAATCATTAATTTGAATAAAATAACTTACAACAGAAAATTTGTTTACCATTTTTTTGACATAAATTGTTGATAGACTATAATAAAATAAAAAATTATCTTAACATCACTCTTTGACCGGTAAGCAAATTAATGACATACATATTTATGTAAGTGTTGCCTCAATGAATAATGTAAAACTTACAAACGAAACTGAAAAATTTAAAAATAGACGCAAAATAACTTAGAGAATAAAACAAAATTTTTGATGGAAAATTTTAGTTTATATAGGAAAAAATACATTGATTTTTTATTTTATCTAGTATTAGGTTAGTTTTCAATTCATATTTATCTTTATTTGTACACTAATTTTAATAGACTTCATCTTTCCATTTTTGATATGTATCTTTATGATTAGAGAATAAAATTAAAAAAATGATGGAAAATTATTATATATACTAAAAATAGATTGAAATTTGGCTTTATCTAGTTTAGAGTTAGTTTTTTATTCAAATTTTAGAAGGTTAATGATAATAACTTCCCATTAAAATTCTAAATTTAAAAAGTTAATTATATTTAGTAAATTTATCTTTATAAGTACACTAATTTTAATAAAATTATCTTTCAATTTTTTAATATATTTTATATTTAGAAAATAAAATAAAAATTTGATGGAAAATCAATTTATTTAAAAGTCTTTATTTATTAACTTTATGTCAAGTCAAACTAATTCACATAAATTAAGACAGATAAAGTAATATTAATGAATCAACTGCTTCACTATTAATATCAGATAAAGATTCCCATTTGGTAAAAAGTATAATTTTTAAAAATACACCAGTTATTTTTTTTAAATATATACAACAATTAAACTTGGCATATGAAGTTTTGCAAAATATAAGAAACTACTGACTAATTTTAAATACAGGGTGACTCCATAGTTAAAAAAAGACACTGGTGTCTTAGGCCCCCAAATTAAAGGGGCCTCATCTTTTATAATAATAAGTTATAAGTTATTACATTTTAACAAATATTGAATATTATTTGTAGAAAAAGTAAATATTTCATGAAAAATGAAGGGATTAATAGAAGAAATTTGACATAGTTGGAATAGATTTAATGAAAAATAATTTAAAATAAAAATGATTATATTATCAGATAAAAACTAGAAGAAATAAATTATATAAAAGTTATTAATAATTTAAGTTGAAGACCTTATTTAATTTTTATTTTAAATCATTAATACGCTGCTCCTATTTAAATATATCATACCTTAGCTACTTTATAAGCATCACATTCATCGTCACATATTGTTGATGTGCTATTTGTATGAGAAAATTGAAGTAAAGTAAAGTACGTCAAAAATATTAGCAGAGTATTAAAATATTAAAATTAAAGAAGGCCAGAAATAGAACTATTGTGTGTATATGGTCATGACTCGAAGATCATTATTCTGAACACTTCTTGCTAAAAAAGAAAAGAAACGACACGTGTCAACATTTATAAAATATTTCCTTTAAAGGAATCTTTGTAAAATAAATCACAATATTTATATAGTAGTCATCAATACTCAAATTATTTTTTTAGATTTTGAAAGATATAATTGACTTCTAACATTGATGTATGATGTGTAGGTTTTCGCAATAACAAATTTCTCACTCGATTATAGTTTCAGAAATTTTACAAAACTCCCATGTCAACACAAAAAAAATTAGTGAGAAATATTCATATAAACACTATAATTAAATTATTTTTTTCCTTTGCGCATTTCCAAATCTCCTTTTCGTGCATTTTTGAGAGAATTTTTTCGCTTTCATGGAAATTCTTTAATAGATCTATCAAATAAAAAACAAATCGTGCAATACAAACAACATACACTACAAAGTATAAGCGAATTGAAATAAATAAATAAATAAATCAAGAATCTCCATTTCGTGCATCTTTGACAGCATTTCTTCGCCCGACATGGAGATTCACTCAATAAAAATAATCATTAGCGGCATTTAATTCTTAATTGCCGCTAAATATGTATTTTTAACAGTAATCGTCACTTTTTATATATGTCCCTAAAGCCTTTAGTGACATTGGTTCTAATGACACTTAACTAATATCGTTAAAGACTTTAATATTCTTTATTAGTGTCAATATTTAATGCCGCTAAAAATTATTTATATTATAGTGATTCTTCAACAGATCTACCAAATAAAAGACTATTTCCAAAATACAAAGAACATGCACTATAAAATATAAACAAATTGAAAAAAAAATGAATCAAGAACAACTCTGAAATCCTAAACATTTGTTTGATGATTAGTAAACTTGACTACAATCTAAAACAAATACTGTTTTGTTTTGGAAAATGGTATTTTAAATTGATAAAAGTAATAGAGAAAAATTAGAACTCTTTTTAAATAGTAACCCACTATCTTGTGGTTTCTGTAAAAGAAAAACACAAATATCACCGTTTCAATGATTATTTTTAATTTATATTTATACTTTTTCTAAGACTAATACACATGTATTTATTAAAACAGCTTTCGTATTTGTTTTAGAAACAATTTTTAATTTTAACTATTCCAAAAATTGCTTTAATTTTTTGTTTTTGAATTATAGATTATTTTAAATCTTTCAATTTCATGTAAAAAATACATGATTTCATGATAAAGATGAGAAAGTGAAGATAGGTTGAATTTAAAATGTATTTTACATTTGAAAATTCCTATAATTGTGATAAATAGGGAATTGTAACTACCTCCAAATCGTAACTTTATCTTTCTATTTTTTCATTTCGTAAAATCATTTTAAAAATAAAAGTTTTATATTTAAACTCAAATCAAAATGCATATAAGTTTTTAATATATATAATTTATTAGGTTAAAATCAATTTCAAATTCTAAATTGAATAAACAAAGGAGTCCAAAAATGTGGGTTATGTTCAGAAAATGTCAAGTGAATTAATAAGTAATGGATCGATTCCAAAAATATACAAATTCATATTAGCATTATTCTTTCTTTTTCCGTTTTCTCCTTAATATTATGCTTTTACGGTAAGAGGGAAATTCTTAAAATTTATGTTTATATATTATTTACAATTTCGTATATTACATTAATATTTACATTTATTTAAGTTAATTAAATATAATTAAGTTATTTAAATTAAATTTATTATTTAAATTAACTAAAGAAAATAAAATTCAAGAAAAATTATAGTGTTGACACGTGCCATTTTTTCTTCTCCTATTATATATAGATAAATTATAAATTAAATTATATTAATTTATCTGAGAATTATCTCTCTCACACAGACATATGTGTGTGTAACACTCGTGAAGAGATTTGATATTGTTATTTTGTCTGTCAATGCGTGAAAGAGAGATTCGATATTGCTATTTTGTGTACTAGACATATTGATTATGCCTTATAAGGTGTATATAGTCATTATTACTATTTGTATCATTTTTTTTTTAGAAATTCTCATGTAATCCCCATTTAGCTATTTTTGTAATAATTTTCATCGAGTATGTAATTTAACTGTCATATTGTTACATTTATATTTTATATTTGGTATTTGTTAATCTAAATATTGAGAGAGTTCAGTTTTTAATGTGGAATCATTGTACAAGATCGTAGAATTAAAGTTGAAGTTTGATTTGTTTCAAAATATTCGCACACATTTTAAGAGGTAATTCTCCGTTAATTTTCAACATATAATGTATATGATACGTACTTGTGATTGTTATCTATATTCATATTAGATTATGGGATGTTTCGACTGTGTATGTTACATAATTCACTATTAAACTTAAAGACTCACTGATTTTATGAAAATTTAATAAACAATCTACTATATTTAGGAATTCACACTATAACAAATTTGGTCCACGCCACAATAATTTTAAGGTACACTTAATGAATATTTCCAAAACTGGCACGCTTTTCAAGCGTGGTCTTTGTTTAAGCCTTTTGGCTGCAAAAAAAATTAAGCAACCCTTGAAAAATCTGCCCTTAAATAATATGGATTACACTTTGTAAGTGTTGCCAAACATCTCTCTTTATATATATATATATATATATATATATAAATA
>NC_028641.1:65184152-65194963 GCF_001406875.1 Solanum pennellii
TATATATATATATATATATATATATATATATATCCTTTTTCATGTTTTTTGGTCATTTTACCTTTATTTAATGTAATTATTTTAAAAAGTCTTTACTTTCAATTATTCAATTTTTCGCCTTCCACTTTAATTATCTTTTTATTAGATATAATGTGCAACAATCTTAATTCTCTTAATTACATATTTTCTTTCCCTACGTAATATTCGGAACTTAAAATTGCAATTAATGATGAACGTAAGGAAATCAAGGGCCAGTGTTTAAAATTTGAGGGTACATACTAACATTCATCTTTAATATTTAATAGCAAAGTAACAATTTTCTAGAAAAGTTAACCAAATAATTTTTTCATATTTAAGGAATAATATGAGGCTCATCATCATCATTGCTTAGCAAAGGAGAAAGTGCAAGACATCAACACCACCCTACTAAAAGATTACTATATATTTCCATCATGGTTTCATAAGGAAATTTGAAAGAGGTACACTTTTTTTTAGTTAGTCATTTCATGAAATATATGTTTTATAAAGACAATCATTAATTTGAATAAAATAATTTACAATACATAAATTTTTACTATTTTTTGACATAAATTATTGATAGACTATGGTAAAATCAAATTATCTTAAAGTCACTTTCTGACCGCTAAGCAAATTGAGGACATACATATAAGTGTTGACTTAATGAATAATGTAAATCTAACAAACGAAACTAAAGAATTAAAGAATAGACGCAAAATAACTTAGAGAATAAAATAAAAATTTTGGTGGAAAATTTTAGTTTATATAGAAAGAAATACATTGGATTTTGATTGTATCTAGTATAGAGTTAGTTTTTGATTCATATTTATCTTTATTTGTACACTAATTTTAATAAACTTCATCTTTCAATTTTTTATATATACTTTTATAATTAGAGAATGAAATAAAAAAATTGAAGGAAAATTATTTTATACAGGAAAAGTAGATTAAAATTTGGTTTTATCTAGTTTAGAGTTGGTTTTCAATTAAAAGATCAATAATGATAACTTCCTATTAAAATTCAAAATTCAAAAAGTTTATATTTAGTAAATTATCTTTATATCTCCCTATTTTAATAAAATTTATCTTTCAATTTTTTAATGGAAAAATGCCTAAGTACCCCCTCAACCTATGTCCGAAATCTCAGAGACACACTTATACTATACTAAGTACCTATTACCCCCTGAACTTATTTTATTAATAATTTTTACCCCTTTTCGACCTACGTTGCACTATCTTGTGGGCCCAACGATGGTTGATATTTTTTTTCAAACTAGTGCAACGTAGGTAGAAAAGAGGTAGAAAATTACTTATAAAATAAGTTCAGGGGTAATAGGTCCTTATTATGGTATAAATGTGTCTTTGAAATTTCGGACATAGATTGAGGGTGTACTAGTGCATTTTCCCTTTTTTAATATATTTTATATTTAGAGAATAAAATAAAAATTTTGATAGAAAATTAGTTTATTCAAAAGTCTTTATTTATTTAATTTTATATCAAATCAAACTAATTTACATAAATTAGGACAGAGGGAATAATATTAATGAATCAACTACTTCATTATTAATATTAGATGAAAATTCACATTTCATAAAAACTATAATTTTATAAAAATACATCAATAAATTTTTTTAAAAGTATACAATAATTAAACTTGTCATATGAAGTCTTGCAAAATATAAGAAACAATACTAACTAATTTTAAATATATCATACTTTAGCTACTTTAAAAGCATCACATTCATCGTCACATATTGTTGATGTGCTGTTTGTCTGAAAAAATTGGAATAAAGTGAAGGACGTTAAAAATATTACTCTTTCCGTTTTATTTTATATGACAATATTTGATTTGACACGAAGTTTAAAAAATGAATAAAGATTTTGAAGTGTTTATCAAACTTTTCTCTCTCTTTATAAATGTATTAGAATAATATTTTTAAAATTAAGTGGAATCAACAAACATAAAAAAGAAATTATACCTTTTAATATTTGTCATATAAGAAAATTTGACAGTCTTTTTGAGACTGACCAAAAGATAATGATACCTCATAAAATAGGGAGGAGGGAGTACTAGAGCATTAAAATATTAAAATAAAATAAGGCCAAAATAGAACTATTGTATGTATATTGTCAGGACTCGAACATCATTAATCTGAACACTTCTTGCGAGTTAATCCCTCAAATGGTCACTCAACTATGCACTCTTCTCTCAAAAAGTCACTCAACTTTCAATTTTCACTCAAAAGTCACTCAACTATGCATTTCTTTCTTAGAAAGTCACTCAACTTTGAATTTTAACTCAAAAGTCACTCAACTATCCACTCTTTCCTCAAAAAGTCACTCAATCTATTAAATTATTTTTTAATTAAGAATTGTTGATATTAATTATTTATATAACAAACCAAAAATTTTTAAAAATAAATTAAACCATTTAGTGATCCACCCACCTAACCCGACCCATTAAAAAATATGATGACCCATTTTGTTTTGTCTTTAATCCTAAATTAATCCCTCTATTTAAACCTTGAATTAGGATTAAAGACAAAATAAAATGGCTCATATCATATTTTTTAATGGGTCGGGTTAGGTGGGTGGATCACTAAATGGTTTAAATGGTATTTTTATTTTTTAAAAATTTTGGTTTGTTATATAAATAATTAATATCAATAAATTTTAATTAAAAATAATTTAATAGATTGAGTGACTTTTTGAGGAAAGAGTGGATAGTTGAGTGACTTTTGAGTTAAAATTCAAAGTTGAGTGACTTTCTGAGAAAGAAGTGCATAGTTGAGTGACTTTTGAGTGAAGATTGAAAGTTGAGTGACTTTCTGAGAGAAGAGTGCATAGTTGAGTGACCATATGAGGTATTAACTCCACTTCTTGCTAAAAAATAAAAGAAAAGAAAAGATACATGTACATTTATAATATATTTTCTTTAAAAAAATATTTGCAAAATAAATCACAATAATTATATAGAAACCATCAATATTTAAATTATTTTTTAAGATTTTAAAGAATATAATTGACTTCGGATATTGATATGATATCTATATTTTCGCAATAATAAATTTTTTAGTCGATAATAGATTCAGAATTCTTAAAACTCTCATGTCAACACACACACAAAAAAAGATAGTGAAAATTACCTATATAAACACTACCATTAAATTATTTTTTTTCCTTCTTGCATTTTCAAATCTTCATTTAGTGCATCTTTGAGATAATTTCTTCGCATTACATGGAGATTCTTTAATAGATTTACCAAATAGAAGATCAACCGTGACATACAAACAAGATACACTACAAAGTATAAACAAATTGAAATAAATAAATAAAAACTCTTCATTTCGTGCATCTTTGAAAGCATTTCTTCCATGGGCGGATCTATAAGTGCCCGTGGGGGTGCCACGACACCCACTAATCTCGGAAAAACCTTTGTATATATATGTATACATGTTTAAGAAAGCGAATATATATTTTCTTTGTCACCTACTAAATAAAATGGTTAATGGTTCAATTGGCAAAGTAGGTAGTATGCCACACGGACAACACTGGTTTGAACCTCGTTGGAAGCTTTTACTTTCTTTTTTTTCCTTTTGTTTTCTCTCTTTTTTTTTTAAATTATTAATGTGTGAGTTTTTTTCCCTTTCATTCATTCTTATTTATTTACAAGTATTCTTTGTTAATTCAAATTGACTTCTATTCACCATAATTAATTTTAAAGTTCTTTTACTTTCTATTTCACTAATTATTGATCTCTTGATATGAGTGTCGCGTGTTTATACTTTATCAATTAAATTATGAACATAACATAAATATTCTTTAGAATATATTTAAATAGTAATTTTAAAAAATATAAATTATAAAAATGATAAATATTATTATTAGAGTTCTTTTAATTTGAATTCAATCTTCACCAACATTCTTGCTAAGTAAGATGACTAGATTTAAACTAAAATTTGTTTCCTCTTCTGTTATATTTTGCAACAACACGTAAAGTCAATGGAATATGAATATATTGAGTTAACCCTTAGATAGTTTATACAAGCTCAAATTTCAGTGTGAGAAAGCTCTTTTTTCCTCAAAGTTTCAGCAAATAAGGCCACTAATTCCTATAAAGAAATAAAAATTGAATTGTAACTTAGCTCTAATCACATAATATCTAAAAGAGAATGTTATCAAAATGCATGTTTGATCGATTTGTTTATAGAGATCGAAAAAAGATAAATAACTCGACTGTAACTCAAAATTAAAGCAACCGACCCGCTTATATTACTTGAACAATGTGGCACCCAGGACTTTTAAATCCTAGATCCGCCTCTGATTTCTTCACCGGATATGAAAATTCTTCAACAGATCTACCAAATAGAAGACCATTCCCAAAACACAAAGAACATGCACTGTAAAATATAAACAAGTTGAAAAAAATAAATAAATCAAGAAGAACTCTGAAATCCTAAACATTGCTTAAATGATTAGTAAAAGAAATATTGTTTTGTTTTGGATAATGATATTTTAAATTGATAAAGTGATAGAGAAAAATTAACTCTTTTTAAGTAGTAACCCACTATCTTGTGGTTTTTGTGAAAGAAAAACACAATTTATATTTTTTATATCACCGTTTGAATAATTATTTTTAATTTATATTTCTACTTTTTCTAAGATTAATACACATGCATTTATTAAAACTGCTTTTGTATTTGTTTTACAAACAATATTTAATTTTAAGTATTCTAAAAATTGCTTTAAATTTTTGTTTTTAAATTATAAATTATTTTTAATCTTTCAATTTCATGTAAAAGAATACATGATTTCATGATAAAGATGAGAAAGTGAAGTTAGGTTGAATTCAAAATGTATTTTAAATTTAAAAATTCCTACAAATTGTGATAAATAGGGAATTATAACCACCTCCGAACCGTAACCTTTATCTTTCTTTTCAAATATAAAAACAACAAATAACAAGAAGAACTGAAAACCTTTTGATCAATATTTTGCTATTCTTGATGCTTGAAAGTATTTCCCTTTTCGAATGAATGAGTAATATGTTATGTTTTGATTGATATATGTCATCAAGATTTGTTGTCCATCAAACAAAACAACCTAGTCGGTTTTGATTGGAGAAGTACTCTGCTTCTCACCAACCTCCCTGACGCAGACAACTTTTTACAGCTGTTTGTACTTTTGGTAGATTAGACTGGTTTTCTTCATATTCTGCAGAGGACCGGGTCCCTGCACTTATGAGTAATCATCAAAACATCTTGTGGAGAGCCTCCTATCAATTTCCCCCTTTTTGATGATGACAAACCAACATGCATTTGTTCCTCACACATTCATTCACAAAATACATAAAGCATTCTTTTATGGACATCATTCCCCCTTAAACCATGATTCCCCTTTACATAGATTCCCCCCTTACACCAGGATTCCCATCTCCCTTGAACAACTACTACAAATCTTCCCCCTTTGACATCATTGAAAAGGAGGGACAATAAACATACGTAAAAACCAACATACGAGAACAAGAGAATCCAGGGCTATGGCCACACAGAAAATGTGAATGTAAGCAAAAAGAGATGATAATAATACAAAAAAATAGTGCATAAAAACAGAACTAAGATTTGATCATATTAGTACTGGCCAGTTAAAATTAACAAAAGACTACATCACACCACTGGAAGAGAAAAGAGTACACTAGACTGGAAGACACAACAGGAACATTTAGGACGGAGGGGGAGAGGGATTAAGGGTTCGCAGAAGCAAAAGCACTCGCTCATTGGAATCCTCATGAGCCTTATTGAGTTGCTTGTTGAGATCTTGAATTTCCTCACTAAGTAAGGCATTCGTAGATTTTAGGTGATCATTTTCAGTTTTCAACTTGCTTAGTTCTCCCCTTATTGTCCTTACTAAGACCAGGTCCTCTTGAGATCACCTTCTGAAGCTCATACTTAAGAGTGACCACCTCAACTTCCTTAACAGCCAAAAGAACAGTGAGATCATCCACTTCCCGCTTAAGAACCGCTTGTTGCTCAAGGACTGCTGCAACTTGTGAGCGACCTGGTGCTTCTCCTTCAATACACTCACAATCTCGGAGAGTGGACTTGGAAAACATTTGTTTGACAGTACTCTCAAAGTGATTGAACACCCAGTTGAGAAGATACCCATATGGAATTCCATGATTCCCCTTCTTCCATGTCATAACACGATGCATATTCTAAAGCATGATTGTCAGGAGATTTATCGCTTCAAGATCACTTAATTTTTCCATCAGAATGAGATTTGCAGTAGACACGACTGTACGTTATTCCAACCTAAGCACCATGACCTTGTTAACAAGCTCAAAGGTCAACTGATACTCACCATTGAGGTACTTTTTGGGTACCCCTGCCTTCTTAGGTTCTCTATTCTTTGAGGCGAGTTCTGTGAATACCATCGATGACCTACACCCTTCAATAGATTGTATTCCAGTAGTAGGCACATCCAAGATAATCCCCAATGTTTCTTCATTCAAACTTATCTTTACCCCCTTAACGAAAGTAGAAATACTCCCATCATCAAGCAAGTCCATTTTGTAATATAACTCGCGTACCTCTGGTTCATGGAGATACGGGACTGGAGGCTCGAACAAATGTCCCCATTCTTGGACAGTAACAACGTCAACAAGAGCTCCCATACCACGCTCCGTTAGAATATCTTTAGCAAACACTCGACCATTCAGAAATTTTTGCAGTTTCATCTTCTCAACTCTTTCTTCTCTTGTCATGTCAGTTCCATTAGACTTTACCCTAGAACCAGGTCCCTTTACGGGTGAAACATCAGATTTTCTCTTCTTCTTGGCTATCACCTTTTTGACCTTCTTCACTGGAGGTTTCTTTGAATTCTTTTGAATTAAATTGAATCTCTCCTTTACACCCCCTGATTCCCTTCTTCGCTTAGCCACATACTTGACTTCCTCAAATTTTGAGTCACTATCCTCAACGGGGACCAGGTCAATAACAGGGTCCTCTTAAACCACTCCTCGAATTCTTTGATGTCTTCTTCTCTATGTCTGTACTGCATTTGCCAACATGGCACTACCCAACACCTTTTGTGTGGCACTTCGGGTGCCATATTGTCGTTTACCTTTCTTCACAAAATATTTGATAAAATTTCCTTTTCCTTTCTTTTCGTTTCCTCATTACTGTCAGCACGAGTATGAACAACATTATCATTGTTGCCCACCACAGTCTCTTGGTCAGGGCCACTGGAAAGAGAAATATTACTACCTCTTGTTCCTAGCGTTTTCCATCTTAAAGGAACTTCTTCCTCCCCTTTAGATTCCACATCAAACGACTTGGGAGTGTGTTCAAAGATTGGTTGAATTTTAGTGAGGACCTGTTCTGGGGACTTGAATGCCTCGTTCAATAGTGAGGGATGAGAGTCACCCCTAAGTGAAGCCAAACTTTGTATCGCTACCAATTCTGCCCCTACTGTGAGAATACAAGATTCTGTCCCTTTTCCCTCAAGTAGATCCCCTTCGAACAACCTTTACGACATCGAGGATGACACAACCATAAATGCACCACAATCTATTTCATCTGACCCTGGTTTAGAACTAGGTTTAGAATCTGATTGTGCCTCTGAAGTATGAGAATTTTCTTCATACAAAACTAGTATAGTAGAACAAGGTACTCCATCCATTCTAGGAAGAGATGACCCACCTTCAACTAGATTCACAAACAATGCAGACAACTTGTGTTCTATCTCCACACATGAGGGTCAAAGATGACTTTTCTAAAATGGGGATTGAGAAATACAATGAATTGGGTTTTTTGATTTCTGGGGAGATAGGAACTTGTGACGAAGAATTAGACTTAGACATTTTGAGAAACAGAGAACAAGCTGTAAGATTATAGGAAAAAATCAATCAGGAAGAGAATGCTTAGAAGATTTGATAAATTGTGAAGGAGAGAATGAGTATTTAAAACAAAAGAGTATCGGGTCCTCAAATAGTGCCGACTCTTTGTTTGAAATTGAAAAGACTTCTGAAACTGACGCGACGAACAAGACAAGGACACATGTAAATGATGTAGACGATTGTCAGTGTAGTATTAAATGATAAAACCTTATGAGGGACCAGGTCCCTTCTTGTTTTGTCTGCCCAATTTGTGTAGTGAAATCCTCTCTTCAGCTATTCATACCATGAGTGTATACCTGCAGTAAGGTCCAAATAGTGAAATCTCGAGTACTCAGTGTTAATTCAAACATAAATACCTATCTTCCTACGCATAATCAATTAGGATCTCCTTGAGTAGCCCTGTTCAAAAGTCACGTGAGGTTAACCATTCCGAGTCTCAATTTGTTTTTGAAGAAACTTTCCTTCCCTAATGGCTTTGTGAAGATGTTAGCCAGTTGATCCTCAGTGCTGCAGAAACTCATCAACACATTCATGTTTTCTACATTGTCTCGCAGGAAGTGATGCCTCATATCAATGTGTTTTGTTCCTTTGTGTTGGACTGGATTCTTAGCCATATTCATTGCACTAGTGTTGACGTACATGAGAGGAATTGTCTCTATAAGCACCCCAAAATCCTTCAACTGCTGCTTGATCCACATGAGTTGAGAACAACATGCAGCAACATCAACATACTCCACTTCTGCAATAGATAAAGCCACCGAGTTTTGTCTTTTCCTTCCCCATGAAATTAGAGCTGATCCCAAGAAATATGCCATTCCTGAGGTACTCTTACTATCCTCCAAGAAGCCTGCCTAGTCTGCATCAACATAACCAATAAGTTCAAAGGAGTCACCTATTGGATAGAAAAGGACCAGGTCCTACGTTCCCTTAAGATATCGCAAGACCCTTTTTTGCAGTTTTCAGGTGTAATTCCTTTGGTGCAACTTGAAATCTAGCGCACATCCCCACACTGAACACTATATCTTGTTTGTTGACTGTCAAATATAGAAGTGATCCAATTTATTCTTTTATACAGGGTTTGGTTAACCTCTTTGCCTGCTTCTTCTTCATCAATTCTTGCACTTGTGCTTATGAGAGTGTCTAGAACTTTTGGATCCAACATTTTGAACTTGTTGAGCAGCTCCTTGATGTATTTCTCTTGACATATGGAAGTGTCTTGAGAGGATTGTTTTAACTGCAGTCCTAGAAAGAGCGTAAGTTCGCCCATCAAGCTTATCTCAAACTCGCGGCTCATCAACTCAGCAAATTCCTTGCATAGACAATTTGATGGTTCTCCAATTATTATATCATCAATATAAGCCTGCACAATCACCAGTTTCTTTCCTCTAGTTTTTAGAAACAGAGTGTTGTCTACTTTACCTCTTTTGAACTCATTTTTTAACAAAAACTTTGATAGCCTCTCATACCAGGCTCGAGGAGCTTGCTTCAACCCATACAGAGCTTTGTCCAACTTTAGTACATGATCAGGCAACTCAGAGTCTTCAAAGCCTGGAGGCTGCTTAACATACACTTCCTCCTTCAAATTGCCATTTAGAAAGGCACTCTTCACATCCATCTGAAATAGTTTGAACTCTTTGTGTACATCAAAAACAATTAAAATTCTGATTGTCTCCATTCATGCAATAGGTGCAAAGGTTTCTTCGTAATCGATTCCTTCCTCTTGATTGTAACCTTGCGCCACCAATATTGACTTATTTTTGACAATAGTTACATGCTCATCAAGTTTGTTTCTGAATACCCATCGAGTTCCTATAATAGTTCTGTCAACTGGTCAGGTGCCACACTTTACTTCGTTCATTTTGATGAAGCTCCTCTTGCATAGACACCACACAGTTAGGATCCTTTAAATTTTCTTTGATACTCTTTGGTTCATTTAGAGATATGAACGCTGAATATGCAACCAAGTTATGTGCCTTTGACCTAGTTTGAATTCCTAAATCCAGGGGAGAGGTTATATTGTCTAGTGGATTTGAAGATTGATATTTCCACCAGACATTCTAGTAATCTCTTCTTCTCTATCAACATCAGAATTACCTTCACTTTCATTTGAAGTATGAGACCATGCATCTGTAATAATGTCCAGAGGACCAGGTCCTTCAACAGGTTCAACATGAGTTTCTTCCAATTCTTGAGTGATATCATTATCTTCAGTCAGCTCTTCCACTTCAGGATCATCAATATTGTTATCCTCTGTTCTGAACTCATCAAATTTGACATGCACGCTTTTCTTTACACACTGAGTTCTTTTATTGAACACTCGATACGCCTTACTGGTAGAGGAACATCCCACAAAAGAACCTTCGTCACTTCTGGCATCAGATTTTCTAAGATCATTCTTTTCATTGTGCAGAACAAAACATTTGCAACCAAATGGTTTGAGATGAGTGATACACTCAAACTTACTTCTCAAATAAGAAGTAAAGCGGTCGTGTCAAGTAAATAACCCAACTAGTGAGGTTGGGATCGTTCCCACGAGGAAAATAGTCTAGACTTAACTTCAACTTGTTATTACTATTGTTTGGTCAGTGACTTCCTTGGAAAGTAAAAACAATAAAAAGGGGGGTTTCTATTTCTAAATGAGTGAAAATAAATAACGCAATTGAAAGAGACACTTAACAGCTTTGAATGTTGGATTTTAATCAATTAATCAAAGTAACTAGGGTTTACGTGTTCCCCACAGGTTCATAACTTGATAATTCTAACTATAACAATTCTTTCCTAGTATCTTGCATGCAAAGTGATAAGTTATGTATTTCTAAATCCTTGGTCCGGCATCTAGAAAATCTCACTCCGCACCTTGGTCCGGCTACGTGTGTTGCTTTCCTAACCCTTATC
>NC_028641.1:65198544-65245625 GCF_001406875.1 Solanum pennellii
GCTGGTTAACCTCAGCGATCTTCCGCTCTGTAAACTGCACCATTTTCCTCTCTAGACACTCTTCGGACTCGGTAATCGACTTCTACATCCACGGCTGGATATGATGCAGAAGAGTGGCCATTTGTGCCTCTAGTTTTTGGACCCTTGCAAGCGGGACCAATGTCGGTAGAGGGGCTGTGCGAGAGGAGCTCAGGGCTGTGCTACTACCCGGGATAGACTCGACCGGGGTAGTGTCAGTGGACGCCTGTGTAGCTGTGCGGGCCTGGGCTACCGTATCAGCAAGATCATCAGCAAGTGGGGGCAGCTCTGGACGGGGCCCTCTGCATGGGGCGAACTCATTGGCCTCGTCTCTGATGAGGAAGACGTAAACAGTGCCCTGTGGGGTCTTCAGCTGATCTACGTGCCATATGGGCACACCTGCGGACTTGCAAAGGGCAAAGATCATGCACGGGAAGGGGTAGGTGGTAGTGACCTTGAATGCCCTCTCGTGCATGAATGCCTGGAGAAGCCATGCGAAGTCCACCTCGAATCTGGCTATCATCGCCGCCATCAACACTGCTCGATCACAGGTAACGATGTTGTCAGCAGCTGTGGGGGAGAGGCAGTGACAGACAAGCAGCCACAAGAACTTTGCTGTGAACGCGAGGTTGGCCTTCTTGATGGCCCCCTTCGGCTCAGCCACCCAATCGGCACCCTCTCCATCTATTGACAGGTGCAGGGCCATCCACCTCTTGGTGGTCTCTCTCAGTGATGGCTCGCGCAAGAACTGGCCATCCTTCACTATCTGCCAGCGGTAGTCGAACTCGGCAGTGAGGGGGGGTCCGAGAAGCATCAATACTCTCGCCGTATAGAAACCGGCGGATGGCTGGCAGAGAAATGTCAACCTGTACGCCTCGGACTCGGACCTGCTCCAATGGGGCTTGTTTAGCGGGGGCAGCCCGCCTATCGATCTATGATCGGAGAGTCGCTACGTAGGATGCGTAGAACTCTCGGACCATTTCTTCGTTGTATCGTCCCAATGGATGTGCTGTCCACTCCAAGCGATGCCTGGTGAAGAGATTGTGGATCTCAGGCATCGTTAGGAGGCTCCTTGTAAGTACCCGCCTCTCCAAGGTGAGTGTTCGAGTCATCACTCCTTTATCAGTAAGGAACTTGGCGTCGGAGTAGACTTGAAACTGCCCGTCGACACACCACCGGTTGGGCTGGTCAGTGGCAGGGGTGGGGACCTGAGCTGGTGAGCCGGATGTAGAGTCTGAACTTTCAGCCTCCTCAGACGAGGCCGACGCTGCAGCGGTGGCGATTGCGGGAACCTCAGCAGAGCCAGAGGCTTCCTCGGACCAGGATACTCCTAAGGAGCCAGACGCTCCTTCCTCATTTGTGGCTGACCCAGAGGGTGTGCCGGTCAGTGTGCGCTCCTCATCAGACTGGGAGGCAGTGACTACGCCAGACGCCACCTTTTTGGGTGTGGCTCTGGGAGCACGCGCAGCACGGGAAGGGGCGGAAGTGCCTGGGGGCACGTACTCAGGGTCACGCTCATCATCAGAGCCGATGACCATGCCGGCAGACGGGGCGACAGACTTCAATTGCCCGCGTGCGTAGGTGCGGTCTTGCTTGGGTGCCATAGTAGATAGTACCTGTAAAGGATCAATATTAGTACGAGTAGTGGCAAACAAGACAAGCAAAACCATACTGAACAAAACATTGAAAATAGTAGGTAATTGCTATAGAAACAGTGGCACACGGGCCTGGTGATGGCTCGTCGTGACTATGACGGACCGTCATGAGGCCCGTCGTGTTTTACTTAGACTAGCAATATATAGAGAATTCGAAGGAGAGTGTCTGACTAGCATGACGGTATATGCAGGACGGACCGTCACAGGTACGACGGTCCGTCGTAGCACACTTAAAAAAATATGGAGACCCTTAGCAGAGGGGTCTCTGACCGTCATGACGGTCGTGCAGGACGGACCGTCGTGGGTATGACGGTCCGTCACATGTGTACGTTGAAGGACACTTAGAAAAAGTGAGAGACCTTTAGAAATAGGGTCTCTGATAACCAGAACGGTTGTGCAGAAGACGACGGTCCGTCACATGTGTCCGTAGGAAACACTTGGGAAAAATTGAGAGACCCTTAGAAACAGGGTCTCTGACAACCAGAACGGTTGTGCAGGACGGACCGTCGTGAAGATGACCGTCCGTCACATGTGTCCGTTGGGAAACACTTGGAAAAAAAATGAGAGACCCTTAGAAACAGGGTCTCTGACAACCGGAACGGTTGTGTAGGAAGACGACGGTCCGTCACATGTGTCCGTTGGGACAGGGTGCTAGGGCTTTTGGAACGGACCCTGCGACGGTCCGTCGTGGGTACGACGGTTCGTCATCGGGGTCTCGTTTTGAATAACAGTGACAGAACTGGGGGTACCCCATGCATGCCCGATGAACCCACATGGTCTTGTAGTGTTTTGGACCTACGTTTGTCTATCCCAACTACCTGGGAAACTAGCAATGCAAAAGCACCTATGTCTAGGGTTGTCAACATGGCAAATTCGAACATTTTGAACCTAGGTTTAGACATAATCATATAAAGGAAACAACATACGACGAAGAACTAAGCTAAATACTAACTAGTAACAAAAAGGCAAGATAAATGAGTATAAATTTAGAGACACATACCTTAGAAATGGAGAAAACAACTGGACAAGTACTCGGTGGCCAGGCGAACACCCACAACAGCAACTCCGACTAGTAAATGATAACTCTAGGGCGTTGGAGAATTTTAGGGGGCAATGATCGGTGGGAGGGAATGTGGAAGTTGAAAAGAGAGGGAAGTGGGAGGAATAATGAAGTAATGGGGGTGAAATGAGGGGTTGGGGGGTTTAAACGGTCTGATTTTGAAAAAGGGTCCAGCCGGGTCGGGTCGGGTATAACTCATTAATCACGCGACGTTTCCCCGACGACGGTCTGTCGCAGTTGTGACGACCCGTCATTGGTTCCGTCGTGTGTGCCCTAGTTTCAAAATAATAGAAAAACGTACCTGGTACGACGGATGCATACGACGGTCCGTCGCAGGCGCAACGGTCCGTCGATGTATCCGTCAGTGACTGCTGCAGAGTAATTTTCTGCAGAATTTCCTGGTGATGTGCCTGCAAATTTAAAAACCATTTAGTAGAAAAATGCTACCATTACTAAAAAGACTATAAGTATTGGGTTGCCTCCCAACAAGCGCCTGATTTAATGTCGCGGCACGACTGGGGACCCTTGATTACTCAGACTTCATCAAGATGGTATGCCTCTATCACTTCATTCCCCGATGCTTTATGCCCAAAATAGAGTTTTATTCTATCTCTATTCCTCTTAAACCGCACTCCCTCCTTGGCTTTTAACTCAACTGCTCCATGAGGGAATACTTGGGTAATCAGGTAAGGGCCAGTCCATTTGGACTTGAGCTTGCCCGGAAGACAAGGCACCCCAGAACTTTATACAAGCACCAAATCCCCAACAATAAACTCTTGGTTTGCATTTTTCTATTCAGTCTCCTTCTTCATATTATCTTTGTGGGATATGGCAGATACAGATTGGAGCTCACCACTCTGCCTCATGGTCCTACAAATGTTGAAGGTCGCTTCTTCATTATTCAACCGAAATGTCATCTGTCCCTTCTCCCTATCAACTAATGCTCTACCTGTAGCAAGGAATGGCCTCCCAAGAATAATAGTCACTTCAAAATCGACCTCGCAATCAAGAATAACAAAATCAGCCGGAAAGATGAATGACTCCACTTTTACTAGCACATCATGGAGTATCCCTATGGGCCGTTTCACTGTCCGATCAGCCATCAGTAGCCGCATCGCAGTGGGTTTTGGATCCCCCAAACCCAACTTCTTGTAAATTGAGAGGGGCATGAGATTTATGCTTGCCTCCAGATCACATAATTCTTTCGCAAAATGNTCTTTCGCAAAATGTAACTACCCAACTGTACAAGGAATGGTGAACGCACCTGGATCTTCTTTCTTTTGTACGAGGGATCTTGTAGCAATAGCACTACAATGTTGCAGTCTATCATTATCCTCGAAAGTGACCGATCTTTTCTTGGTGACCAGATCTTTCATAAATTTGGCATAACCGGGCATTTGTTCTAGAGCTTCTACCAAAGGGACATTGATAGAAAGCTGCTTCAACATTGTTATGAAACGCCGGTATTTACCATCCTCGGTCTTTTTCACTAATCTCTTAGGGAAGGGTGGTGGTGGCCTAGGCATGAGAATTACCTTGATAGGTACTTCAGCATCTTTTCCATTACTTTCCTCTGCTTCACCACTACCCTTTACCACATTATCATCATCCTTTTTCACATTTTCCTCAGTAGATGGCATAGGTGGGTCAATGGTTTGCCTACAACCCCGAGTAGTGATTGCCATACAGTGCGCATCATTCTTTGGATTTTGGACAGTGTTGCTAGGAAGATTGCCCGGTTGCCGTGTGTTCACTGTCAAAGATAATTGGGCCACTTGCAATTCGATCTGTTTAATCGAAATTGCATGTGTATCAACTTTTTGCCCAATACTAGCTAAATCACACCTCAACTCTTTAATGTGCTCATCACTAGCATCGAACCTCCTCATCATTTTGTGCAACATATCCTCAACTCGCGCCATACTATCTCCACCATCCCTAGGAGTAACTTCACGATTTTGAGGAGGGACATAGGGCCCATTCCTGTCGTTTCTATTAGCATAGTTACCCCTGTTAAAGTTGTTGTCGCGGTTGTAGCTTCCATCTCGGACATAATGACCCTCACGATTGTAGTTACCATAGTTCCGACCTTGGTTCCCTTGACCTTGGCGCCAATTATCCTGATTTGAGCCTTGGGCGCTCGGTCGGAAACCCCCCATCTGTTCATTTACTGCATAGGAATCCTCCTCATAATAACACTCATCGTTTTGTGGCGGTGGTTTCGACAAGTAGTTGACTGCATTAATCTTTTCTGCACCCCCAGTGACATGTTTTAGGACCAACCCAAGCTCAGTTCTCATTTGAGCCATTTCTTCACGAATCTCATCTGTGGCTGGGTTGTGAGTGGACTGCACTGCAAAGGTGTTTCTCCCTGTATCAGACTTCCTAGTACTCCAAGCTTTGTTATTCCGGGAGATTTTTTCTAATTTTTCAGCAATCTCAGCATAAGGACATTCTCCATAAGATCCACCTGCTATAGTGTCCAACACCGCTTTGTTGTTATCATCCTGTCCCCGATAGAAGTATTCTTTCAGTGACTCATCATCTATACGGTGATTTGGAACACTCCTCAAGAATGAGGTGAATCTATCCCAAGAACTACTAACTGACTCTCCTGGTAGTGCCACAAAGTTATTCACTCTGTCTTTGTGGTTTAGTTTCTTGGAGACCGGATAGTAGCGTGCTAAGAAGACATCCCTCAGTTGATTCCAAGTAAAGATGGAGTTGTATGGGAGCTCAGTGAACCAAATAGCAGCCTCTCCCGTCAGTGAGAGAGGAAACACTCTGAGCCCTATTACATCTAGATCCAAATCAGGCCTCCCCACACAACTTTTACACACTGCCCTTACCTTAGCTATATGGGCATGTGGATCCTCAGAAGGTAGCCCTGAAAACAAACCTCTGGCAGTGAGCATTTGCATCAGACTACTAGTTACCACAAAAGTGTGGCCTGTGGGTAGAGGAGGCAAAACCAGTGGCCCATCCGAATCTGCTATGTTATCATAGCCTCTGTAGTATGCTTGGGGCCGTGGAACGGGATTTTGTCCCCTCTGTTGATGTTCACCCGGAGCATCGGGTAACATCTGACCATGAACATCAACCGGAGCTGGGATGTTCTGGTTCGGATCCTCATCATTTATTCCCAAATTACGATTCATATTGCGCAGTGTACGCTCTAACTCGTGATCGTAGGGAAACAGCGGTTCTCTTCCTCTCCGTGTATTTGGCATACAAGGAGGATAGTTCTGAAAAGAAATCAAAAACAATAAAACAAAGTAAAATCAAGAAAATATCAACTAAACTATAGTAATAAGTTCAAATTAATCTAAAAGCTATTTTCCCCGGCAGCGGCGCCAAAATTTGATACGCTCAAACTTACTTCTCAAATAAGAAGTAAAGCGGTCGTGTCAAGTAAATAACCCAACTAGTGAGGTTGGGATCGTTCCCACGAGGAAAATAGTCTAGACTTAACTTCAACTTGTTATTACTATTGTTTGGTCAATGACTTCCTTGGAAAGTAAAAACAATAAAAGGGGGGTTTCTATTTCTAAATGAGTGAAAATAAATAACGAACTTGAAAGAGACACTTAACAGCTTTGACAGTTGGATTTTAATCAATTAATCAAAGTAACTAGGGTTTACGTGTTCCCCACAGGTTCATAACTCGATAATTCTAACTATAACAATTCTTTCCTAGTATCTTGCATGCAAAGTGATAAGTTATGTATTTCTAAATCCTTGGTCCGGCATCTAGAAAATCTCACTCCGCACCTTGGTCCGGCTACGTGTGTTGCTATCCTAACCCTTATCTTTACCTCATATTAAGCATCGTATTCGATATTTGACTAAGTTATTACCTCGTACCAATCAATACTAGCCTATTAGATAGTATACACTAAATCTATGTTACTAATTCTTTTCCTATTATCTACCTCCTTGGTCCGGCAAGTAGCATTAAGGCGAGTTCTAACGTTGGCCATCCGTTAAAAAGACTTCTAAGCGAAAGAATTATTAATACATGCAAGACACTATTCTAGAATTGTTATTTTAGTTAGGGTTTATCTCATTATTTGCCTATGGTTCCCACAACCCTAGTTATGGAGTTTAGTTACTCATAGCCATAAACACAATATTCAAATATATTAAATAAGAATTCATGTACTTACTTCAATGAGAAAGAATAAAATCCAAAAGGTTGCTTGATTAATCACCAAAAATCACTTGCAAGAATTCTCAAAGTAATCAATAATCTCACGAAAAGTCTAATGATTATCAAGAATCTCACAATACAATGTTCACCAATACGAAGTTTTAACAATCTAAGAGTCTAACGATCAGGTGTCTAACCTCAAAAACGAGGTTTTTCGAACTATTTATAAAAAAAAAAAAACCTAATTAAACAAGAATTCTAATTGCTGGAAATCTGCCAAAACGCGGCTGGGTCGACGGACCACGCGACGGACCGTCGTGGTCACAACGGACCGTCGTGGACTCCGTCGTCCCATACTTGGTGCAATTTCTTCTGCTGCTTTCTTCATTCCCCTCGACGGCAAGTATGACGGACCGTCATAGGCACAACGGTCCGTCGAGGGTCTTCGTTCCAAAATACTTCAACTCTCGGAATCTGGGTACTGGGATCACTTCTCTGAACTTCACGACGAACCTGCAAGACGGACCGTTATAGCCACGACGGACCGTCACAAGCTTCATAATCCCACACTTGGTCAGACTTCCCCATCTTCTTTCAGCAGCTGCACTACGCTGCCATCTACGGACCGTCACAAGCACGACGGACCGTCATAAGCTCCGTAGGTGGTCTCTTCTGCATTTCTTCGCTCAAAATCTCCGCATTCAGCTTTGGACAGATTTCCTGCAAAACAAAGAGAAACTTATATAAAAATTAGCACAAAAAGGCTTTTCCGACACACTAAACTTAAGGAAAAAGTATTAATTATACCGTGAAACCACGGTATATCAATGAGCTATCAAAGGTTTCTTATCATTTAATAGCTCATAAGGAATTCTCTTGATTAGAGACCTGATGAGACATCTTTTGGTCACATAGCACACTGTGTTCACTGCCTCAGCCCAGAAATTCATGGCAAGTTGAGAGCCAATCAACATAGTTCTTCTAACCTCCACCAACGTTAGGTTCTTTCTCTCTACCTCTCCATTTTGCTGAGGAGTTCTAGGTGCTGAGAAGATGTGATTTATTCCATGTTCACCACAGAAACTTTCAATCCGAGAGTTTTCAAATTCTGTGCCATGGTCAGATCTGATGCTTCCAATCTTGCAATTTAACTTTGATTGAACAGCCTTGAAGAACACAATCAATTGTCTAGCTGTCTTATTTTTTGTTCTCAAAAACATGACCCATGTATACTTTGAAGAATCATCAACAACAACAATAATGAATTTCTTACCACATCTGCTCAACTTTGAGTGGTCCACACAAGTCCATGTGATGCAGCTCAAGAGGTCTTGATGTGCTAACTCCTTTCTTGACTTTGAATGATTATTTTGTTTGTTTACCCTTTGCACAAGCATTACAAACTTTATCATTTGTAAATTTCACCTTTGGGTAGTCCGCAGACCAGGTCCCCTGCAACCAGCTTGTTAAGAAGAGTAGAACTTACATGACCAAGACGTCTATGCCATAGATCAGATTCATCAGTTTGAGCACTTAGACACGAAAGATCATCTCCTTCGATAGACTCTAGATCTGCTATGTACATATTCTTTACTCTTGTAGAAGACATCACAATCTTCCCTGTTATACAATTTGTAACTAAGCAATGTTTGGCCATGAACTTGTCTTCATTTCCTCTATCACAGATCTAAGATATACTTAGAAGATTATAGTTTATCCCTTCTACATAGTTTATGTTGATTGAATTACTGTAAAACTTTCTTATCCTTCCAATTCTGATAATGGAACCTTTCTTTCCGCCGCCAAAATACACACCACCACCTTCGTGTGCCTACAAAGAGAGGAAATTTGAAGTGTCCCCTGTCATGTGCCTGGAGTATCCGCTATCCGTGTACCAACACTGACCCTTTCCTCTCTTCTGCACAAGAATTACTTGTTAGTCTTAGGAACCCACTTCATACAGAGTTCCCAGTAACTATCAAAAGGCTTAACAAGAAATCTTCTAGCCCAAGGCGGTGAAAATGTTTTACTAGAATTGTAATGAAAATGAGGTCTTCTTTTCAATTTTTTTTATAGGTCTGTCATGACCGACAGACTCATCACAGGAACCATATCCCGTTCCTTGTTAGTCTGACAATTACCCAATTTCACAAACTTCACATGCCTCTCATTAGCCTCCTTCAGTTTATCACATCTTTCCTTCAAATGTCCATTTTCCACAATGGGTGCACAAGAGGTTATTAGCCACATACACATATTTTCTATGGGGATTATATGGTGGTTCTATGTTCCTTATCCCTAGACCTCTTTTTCCATTAAAATTTTGCTGAGAGAGATTCAAAAGGATCTTGGAAGAGTCAGTCCATTTCAGAGAATGACTTAACTCTTATTTGATTTTCTTAAGATCTCTTATTAGCTAAGAATTAGTTTCAAGAGAAGTAACTAACTTAGATTCAGAGATTTTAAGCTTATCCTCCAGTTCTGCCTCATAAATCCTACGTTTTATTTTATCATTTTTAGAGGTACTAGTCTCTTCTTTATCAATGTTGTTGTTAGACTCCAAAATCCCTATTCTACTACTCATTTCAAAAATCTGTGTTTGAGAAAAGCTGCATTTTCATTTTCAAACAAACTTAATTTTTCAGTCAATATTAAGTATTCAGTAAATCGCTCATCTACCGAGTCTATTAGAAGAGTAGCAAGTTTCCTCAGACTGTCAACAGATAGGTTACCAAGATCATCTTTTAATTCAAAGAGGGTTACCTCATTTGCATCCTCCTCCATCGTCTGATTTTGCCATTGAGGAGAAGATTGAGTTGGAAATGCTTTCATAATCTTCAATGGCCAAGGACCTTTTTACAACCTGATCAACATGTGCCTTCCTTCAAAGTTGTCTCGGACCAGGTCCTTCTTACGATATCTAAACTTCATGAGATTCCTGCTTTTGAATTGGCAGTCTCTTATGAAATGACCAGGATTATCACATTTGTGACAAAGGTCATTTGCTGTTGCTACTCTGCTGGTTCATCCTTTCTTTTGAGATCCTCTATGTTTTTTATGATCTTTTGAAACCTTTTTGTCACGTACGCCATCTCAGCCTCTTCTTTAGTCATCTCACTTTGAGAGCATTTTTGTGCAATGGTCTTTTCTTTCATTGACTCCTTCCCTTTTTTTCCCTGCTTCCTATTTAGCTCATAAGTCTGCAGATTTCCCTCGTCCATAGGCAGGGTCATCATGTCACATCCGAATTTACCCCCTAGACGTAACCGGAGTCGTCATCCTTTTCAAGGACTAAGACTAGCCTCTTAGTCTCATGTCATTACATTCATAGGTTGACAAATGCGGAAAAATTTAAAACTTTCATTAAAACTACTTGGAGGTTTACATAGACCTCTACATACACATAATATATAGTCTTATCGAGTATACATAGACCCTTCATATAGGAAGGTTACATAGACTTATACTTTTATTGCACATATATGTATATAAGATATATAAATAGTCTCAACTTGGATGAAAGGAAGAATTCAAGCCTTCGGCAATGTCACCTTCCAAACTCTTCAACGACCGGAACCTAAAATGTTTGGGAAAAAGGGAAGAAAATGGGGATAGTACTCCACATGTACTATGTATAAGACCTTATGCACATATACAAGCAAAACATGCTAAAAAGGACATTTAGTCAAAACATGCCGTTTTTACCCTTTTAGGAACCTATGCAAATCTAAGCAAGTCATATGAATAAACCAAACATGCTTACTAACTCAACAAGTAATACATATTCCAACATACTTGAAACCATTACTTACTACAACCCTATTATTTAGGAATAACATCACAATAATGAATAAGAGTCATCACATCATAATAAGCAAGACAACTACTCATGAGTCCTTATCAAGTCAACAAGTGCAATGACCAAGCAAAGCCCCTTAACCTTACTCAACCAAGTATCCTCAACAAGAAACCATGATCAATGTCCAACTTTACATAACATAACATTTAGATTTACACTTCATCTTATGTTAACATTATAACCCAAGGCATACTCATAAATGAACTAATCAACATATAGTATCAACAATGTGACATGGTCATCATATATACCTCATATATCATCATAACATAAACATATATAAGAACCTCTTCCTAAGGCTCCCTCAAGGCTAACTAGTGCAATGTTTAGGTAGAGTCACATACCCTTACCTAGACTTAGTTAGACCTCTTAGGTTATCCAAGTCAGAGTTCAAGTCTTTTAATTCGTTTTACCTTTTGGGAACATCTTGCCCTAACTGACATAGACCACATTAGCTAGTGCGGAATCCGGTGTCATAAAACCCTACACTGGAAGAAGGCGGACTACTTGCCAAGGTAGTACCAAAAAATGAAACATAACAACTATGTGGACCACTAGCTAGTATTCCTATGGGGGAAACATAGTTCAATAATTAGGAGATATAGTTGGGACCCTCTTTATGCACCATGCATTATAGTCTCCAATCTCAAGAGTAATGTAGTGCTCCTACCTTCCCTAGGTGGGAAAGGAGACTCCTCAATCTAGTTCGCTCAATGCTAAGTTAGAGTCCCTTTTTGAAATATCTTTAAGCATTTAATTATCAATCATATCTTAGTTTAGGTCATAGGGTCTACCCCTTGTATAATCATCATCATCAATAGCTCAACAAAAATTGTTTGTCCTTTCATCACAATTCATATAAGTGAGGTTAACACATTAGCATTTCATAGCATATCAAGGCACATTAATAGTTTTCACCATCCTTATATCACATACACCTTAATAAACCTCACAAGATAGTCCAAGATATTTCAATTCAACATCATACCACCATATCATCCTAGTATAAGGCATACTACAATGTAACATCATGACTTAACCACAATTAAAATCACAATTGGAAGTAAAGATAGAGATTCTAAGACTTACCAAATCTTCCTCATAGTTCATCATCAAGGTCTTACCATCAACCCATAACTCAACCCAATTTGGGGAGTAACATCATCACACAATGATAACCAATAAGATAACAAGGACAATTGCATCTCTATAGCACAATTCAATACTAAACCATAGCTTAAGACAAGATACATAGGCTAATTTCACAATATACTTCATAACCTAAATCACATATCAAGAACTAACATGATAGACCTATAATTCATCTTAATTTAATCATAATAACACCATAGTATAGTAATCTAATCAATAACAAAATCAATTGAATAATCACAATACAATATAGGTCAAGATCACAACCTAGGGTTAGGGATTGAGGATCATGTTCTTAAATTTAGACCAAACCATCAATAATTACCATAATCAAGTTAATCTATTCAATATAACCTAAAGAAATCATCAAAAACTCAATCCATAACTTCAATTTCGTAATTGGATGAAACCCATAAGAAAACTAAAATTTTGAAATCCATTTTGAAGAAACCCTTTGAGGAAAGAGTCTCAAAGGTGAATTAGATCCCATACCTTAAAGTTTGACAACAATTTGATGGTGAATTCGTCCTTTTCCAGCCCCCAAACCCTTATCCTTGCTAGTCTCAATGGTGAGTTCAAGTAGAGAGAGAAAAAGAAAGAAGGAAGAGAGTTTATTTTGTGAGTTATAATTAGGTTAATTGGGGTTGGGACCATTATATGGGAGTTAAGTTAGTTAATTAATCTCCATTAATCCCTAACTAACAACTAAACCACTTAATTTATTAAATGACTTAGCTGTAAAACATCCAGAAAAATCACCTCCTCACAGACGAAACCCCGCCGACGGGCCGTCTGTGAATCTACGGACCCACCCCCCTCGTCCTTCACTCCGTCATGAGTTCAGAGAATGTGCAGGCGAGGGGCTTCCATGCATTGGCTAAGTGTGGGACGACGGTGGCATCGACGCCCCGTCGATCTACACACGGACCGTAGCCTCCACATCTGCACTCCGTCGATGAGTTCAGAGGTTGTGCGGGTGAAGGAACCTTCTCAACAAGTCAAAGTGTAGGACGACGGTGGTATCGACGCCCCTTCGGTCCAGAGACGGGCTGTCTTCTGTCCCGTCGATGCACACCGACAGGTAGTGTTGCCTCAAACTCCAAGGGTCCTCCTCAAGGGCCCTTGGTCGGTCCTTGGGGAGTCGTACCTAGACGTTTCAAAAATAAAACAACTTAAACTCCTATTATATACTCTTTTACCATTTTTCGTAAGTTTCTGACTCCTAAAAGCTAGTCAAATAGGCTAAGGCACGCTAACACCCCTTTGAACCAACTTCCGGACGTCATGGAAGTCATTGGATGTTTTAATTCTTAAACTTCCAAAATGACCTATATTCATTAAAATGGACTTAAAAACAGTACCTAGACCTTATGACACCTACTTTAGGATTTACGATACGTCTTGGATTTTCAAGGTGTTACATTATCCCCCTTAGGAACATTTATTCCCGAATGACACCAAAACTCTTTTGAAGGAAGGAATCGACTCAAGACTAGAAGCCCAACCAATAAACAATATCAAATCAACATATATCATGTCATATTAACAAGGCAAATTTCAAAACTCATATTTTCACACATAAGGCTCAAAACACTTCATCATGAGGTATTTCCTTCTCACAAAACATATGAGCTCAACATACATTACATGAGTCAATTAGCACAAAATTCAACTTAACAACATGCCACATATCATTTCATAAAGACTCACCATACCAATATGCACAACATAACTCAAATAAACCAAAAATGCAAAATTCACGTTTTAGAGGTACTACTTCAATGTAATGCAACCCCCAAATGCACATTTTTGCAACACTTCACCAAAAATAAAGAAATTTTAATTTCTAGTCATATTTATATTATTAAAAAGAATGACTAACCTTAATAATCAAAAAGATGAGGGTAACGGGACTTCATGTTGGCCTCGGCCTCCCATGTTGCACCCTCAACAAGATGATTCTTCCATAACACCTTTACGGAAACCACCTCTTTATTCCTTAACTTCTTGACTTTCCTATCAAGAATTTGAATCGGAACTTCCTCATAAGAGAGGTTATCCTTGACACCAAGACCCTCAATTGGAAGAATGGACTCGGGATTGCCGATACACTTCATCAACATAGACTAATGGAAAATCGGATGAACCAAAGCCAATTCACTAGGAAGTTTCAATTCATAGGCAACCTTACCAACCCTTTGAAAGATTTCATAGGGACCCACATAATGAGGACTCAACTTCACTTTCTTGCCAAATCTAACCACCCCTTTCATTGGTGAAATTTTCAAATACACCTTATGACCTTCTTCAAACTTCAAATCCCTTCTCCTACGATCAGCATAAGACTTTTGCCGACTATAGACCATTTGCAACCGGTTCCTTATGATATGAACCTTTTCAAAAGTCTTATAAATCAACTCAGGACCAAGAAGGGAATTCTCACCCACTTAAAACCACCCAATAGAAGACCTACACATCCTACCATACAAGGCTTCATGGTGAGCCATGGAAATGGAAGAATTAAAACTATTATTATAGGCAAACTACACCAAAGGTAAATTTTTATCCCAACTCCCTTTAAAATCAATAATGCACGCCTAAGTATATTTTCAAGGGTTTGTATCGTATACTCCACGTGACCATCCGTTTGGGGATGAAAAGCGGTGCTCAACTTCACCGTAGTACCTAACCCTTTTTGAAGCGACCTCCAAAATCTAGATGTGAATTGTGAGCCCCGATCCGATATGATGGATAATGGAATGCCATGACGGCAAACAATCTCATCTAGTAAGATTATTGCATAGTCCTACGCTGAATTCGTAGACTTGACGGGAATAAAGCGAGCGGACTTAGTCAATCAATCCACAACCACCCATATGAAATCATATGACTTTTGAGTTCGAGGTAAACCTACTACAAAGTCCATATTGATGTCTTCCCACTTCCAAGTAGGAATTTGGATCTCTTGTAGTAAGACACCCGACTTTTGGTGTTCGGCCTTTACTTGTTAGCAATTCGGACACTTAGCGACAAACTCCGCTGTCTCTTTTTAAACCTTCCCACCAATAAATCTCCTTTAGGTCGTGGTAAATTTTTGTCTAACCCAGATGAATTGAGTAGCGGGACCCATGGGCTTCTTCTAGGATCCGATCCCTCAACCCATCTATATCGGGAACACACGATCTCCCTTGGTACCTTAACACTCCATTCCCCCCTAAGGAGAATGATTCATTCAACTTGTCGAGAACCGATTCTTTCAACTCCATTAATGCTTGATCAAGGTGTTTTTTGGACTTCACCTCAACCACTAGAGATGACTCGAAAATATGATGAACTATAGCACCCCCACTCGGAGAACTTTTCAACCTCACCCCCAACCTATGTACTTCCCTCGTTAGGTCCTTCTTGGCTTCGTCAAGGTTGAATACACTACCCATAATCATATGACTTAGGGCATCTGCAACCATATTAGCCTAGCCAGGGTGATACAGGACACTCACATTATAATCTTTTAACAATTCTAGCCACCTTCTTTGTCGGGGATTCAACTCTTTTTGGGTAAAAACATATTGGAGATTCTTATGGTTGGTAAAGACATCAACATGAACCCCATACAAGTAATGCCTCAAAATTTTCAAAGCAAACACCACGGCCGCTAACTCAAGGTGATGAGTGGGATAGTTTCTCTCATGTACCTTAAGTTTCCTAGAGGCATAGGCTATCACTCTCCCGTGTTGCATAAGCACACACCCCAAACTCACTCGGGATTCATCACAATACACTACAAAACCCTTTGTACCCTCCAGTAAAGTCAACACCGGAACGAAAGTGAGCCTATCTTTCAACAATTGGAAACTTTTCTCACATGTTTCCGACCACTCAAAATTCTTACTCTTTTGGGTCAAAATAGTCAAAGGAGATGCAATAAACTCAAAACCATCCGCGAACTTCCAATAATAACCCGCCAGACCTAAGAAACTCCTAATGTCGGTTGGAGTTAGGCCAATTTTTCACCGCCTCCATTTTCCTTGGATCTACCTCAAATCCGTCACTAGAGATGATGTGCCCAAGAAAAGTCTCCGACCTCAACCAAAACTCACACTTTCTATATTTTTCAAACAACTTATGTTCTTTAAGAGTTTGCAATACCACCCTCAAATGACCCATATGATCACCCTCATTCTTTGAATATACCAAGATATCATCAATCAAGACAATGACAAATGAATCTAGGTAATTTTGAAATACTCTATTCATTAGGTCCATAAACGCCGTTAGATCATTTAATGAGACCGAAAGACATGAATGAGAACTCATAGTGCCCATACCTAGTCCGATAGGCCATATTTTATACATCCTCACCTCTCACCCTAAGTTGGTGATACCCCGATCTCAAGTCAATTTTCGAAAAGTAACTCACCCCTTGGAGTTGATCAAACAAGTCGTCAATCCGAGGGAGAGGGTACTTATTCTTAATGGTGACCTTATTGAGTATTACTATTAAATAAATGTTTATGGATTTTGATATAAGTGTTGAAGTTAAGTGGGCGTTTGGACATAAATATGTATACATATTGAAATTATTTTAAAATTTTTGCGAGTGATTTGGAGTATCAAATAGGGTGCTTGATCCCTAGTCGGGCATGGGGGATGGGGGAGAGGTTTATGGATATTTGAGCTTCAGGGAGTAGTGGGGATGCGGACAACATGTGGGATATGATAATTAATTGCATTAGGGAAGCAGGCAAAGAGATTCTAGGGTTTCAATGGTTACTTTTGGTGGTCATGAAGGGGATGGTGGTAGATAGGAGAAGCTTAAGGCAAAGTGGAAACAGAGTAGACTACTTGTGCAAAGTTGGTGAAATCAAAGACCTATAGGAAAAACAGATGAATTCGGAAAGGTATAACCATATAAAACGACAAAGTTAGCGATTACGACGACAAAAATGAAATCTTATGAACACTTGCATTTAAGCAAGGGGAAAAATTAAAAGTGGAGATAAAAATTTGTACATGCTCTCCAAGGTGAGATAAATGAAGACTTGTGACCTAACTCAAGTGAAATACCTAGAAGATAAGAACGGCTAAGTGCTAGTGGCAGAGGCTCTTATTAGATGAAGATGACAAGCATACTTCCATAACATCTTGAACGAATAAGGGGACAAACACATTGTGTTGGGTAATTAGGAGTAATAAAGAAACATTAGGATTTTGAATATTATAGATGTATTACGATTGAATATTATAGGGCACAACCTAGAAGAATTTCTTGGAGTTTTGAAAGAGTACACGCGGGGCAGGCATGAATTGAGTGGTTAACTAGATTGCTTAATGTAATTTTAAAGACGACTATAATATTATAAGAATAAAGGTGGAGTATATTGATTTCATTCTACTAGAACAAGGGTGATATATATAGTTGCAATTACAAGAGCATCAAACTACACACTATGGAAGTTTTGAAGAGGGAGTAGAGTTGAGGGTGTTTGAATGTATGCGCCCACTTATCAGTCAAGGACCAGGTCCCTTGACTCAGCAAGAACAATAACTAAAAATATGCGTCAACATTTTTCGATAGGACTAGGTCCTCAGTACAATTACAATAACAACCAGTAAAAAAAGTGGTGAAAGTAAAGATTGAACAAGAAAATTTACGTGGAAACCTCATTGATCAAGGGTAAAATCACTACCTATCCTCAATAGGACTTTTCAAACTGCTTCCACTAATCTTCTTCAAACAAAAGTAAAAGTGAGTTTACAAAATGAGATTAGCCTGCTAATCTCCACACTAAGCAATACCACCTATTACATAGACGAGCTAGAGCAGATAAAACACGTCCACCAAGCTATCAGCCCTAGATGACGTAGACTTTAACTAAGCGGATACCACACCGCCCACTATACTAACCCAACTGATTAATATAGACTTTTATAGTAAGACACAAAGTTACTCATAAATACGTTCTAACAAGACTCAAGCCAAGTTTGAAACGTTTCTAACAAACAATGAAACAAATCCTACAAGTTAAGCTCAATATAAACATTCAAGAATAACAAGTACGGAAAGCGCTTTTCTCTTGATCGGGTCCTTGTTGTGTGTATTCTTGTGCTTGAATTATTTCTTGAAGATGACCTTTTCTTTTAACCTCTTTGAGTTTTAGTTTGCCTAATCTTAAGTTTGTGTTTATTGGAAAGAGATGATATAAATCACCACAAATTCATTGAGACCATCCCATTGGCTGAAGGCCTGTTGTTAGAAAAGATGTGCACCTACCATACCAGCTTTACTGACAGCTGTCTTGTCACCTTTTCACGTAAGCAATCTTGCAGGGATCAGGTCGCTCACAGACTTCTTTATGAGTTCTTGAAAAGGCCTGCCGACTGATTTTCTTCTTTGAATAATTGAATTTATTTGTTGTTTTTCATGTTGACTAAGTCAACCATAAAGAGTTATTGATCGTTGGACAAACAAGTGCGTCCATTTTGAGTGGTGTAGTACATTGACACCTCACTAGCCTCTGACATGATAGCTTTACAAGTGTTCACAATAATGGATTTGGACGAGATAACTTAATAAGGGACCATGTTCCTTTGTTTGTGAGACACTGAAACAGATAATCTCATCCGCTCTTCCTATTAGTGTAGGACACTGCACTTTTTCACCTATCACCTAACATGACAGCTTTACAGCTGTACTCCATTTGTATTTGGACGAGAGCACTCAGCCAGGGACCAGGTTCCTGCATTTGTGAGGATCATCAAAACACTTAGAATATAACAGAAAGTGAGGAGGGAGTGCCTATTTTCAAGAATTAGTTCAAATTTATATCAGGGTAATCGACTACAAAGCCATTTATCTTATGAGGATACTGGTGAAAAAGTACAAGAAAATGAAGAGGAATCTATATGTAGTGTTCATTGACCTAGAAAAAAACTTGTGATAAAATCCCGAGAGAATTTCTATTGATATGCTATGAGGCTAGAGGTGGATCCATAACTTACATTAGGGTGATGAAGGATAGATATGATTGAACTAAAACTCGGTAAGAATAGTAGAAGACTCAAACTACCATTTAGTTAAGATGGGTTTGCACGAGGATTGATGCTTTATCCCTTTTTTTTTGCCTTGGTGATGGATGTATTGACATTTGACACGGCATACACAAAACGAAACCAGATTGCATTAATGCCTCAAATAGAAAGTAGCGAGCACCATAAAACAAAGAAGGTTGACTTCTTTTGCGAGGGACGATGACGAAAGCTCGAATCAGAGCTGTATTAAGTGGAAGTCTCAAGAATGTTTCTCTAAGACATCTTTATCTGTAACTTTTTTCTCCTCAAATCTAATGACATATACTAGTGTTCTCGAAAACGTTTTTGGGGCGAGTCTCAAGGGAGGGCGTACCAAAATTGCTCCGGGGTGTAAATTAAAGACTTAGATCCATAAGGCATAAATTTTTAAATTTGAGGAGTAAGCCTCAAGCATAAAAACGTAAGTTCCGGGCGTAAAAACGTAGGTCAAGACATTTTTAATTTAATTTTTTGAACCTTTTTTTGCTTTAAATCATATTTTTTAGTTAGTTGTGTAATGATATTTCTCAAATAGTAATTACAAGACTTTTTTCTTTATTATTGATTATTTATACTTGTGTTATTTACAAAAAGATTATTTGTGAAATCATTGAAAGATTTAATTTTGCTTATTTAAATATTAGTAATAAACAATAAAACTGAAACCTGTGATTCATGAGTCAAAGCTTAAAACCTCTGATTTCTGAAATGTGTTGTCTAGTTTGATTTTTACTCACAATAAACTTGTATAAAAAAAATCATATACTTTGAAGATTCTACTCTGTATATGTAGAAATAACAGATTGAATGAAATTGTGACTTACTCTTTCTCCTATATATATATCTCGGTTACTCTCTTCTTCACTCACATTTTTCAACTTCCTGTCAGTGTTGTTATCTGATTTCAATTTTCAGCAAAAGTAGGTTGTGTACAACATTATTGTTCATTTAAACCTCTCTGTGATATTTGCTAAGAAACTGTGGTGCAAACTATATATAACTAGCAAGTGTTGTTGATAGATTTTGCAACTGAGTTGGTTGAAGAGTTCACTCATTGGGCAGAATATGTGGAACACGGAAGATCTGCTTTGAAGGACCTCGCCATTAAGGAATTTACTTTCGTCCGCGGAAGTCGTCTACACTTTTGGCAACAATTACTCTACTATTGTGAGTTTAACCTTCTCCTTAATTCTATGTTTACCTAATTCATGTTGTCCTTCGCTGATTAATCGCCTTTCCTCCCCTATTAAGGTGTTCCTATTAGGTCAACTTCACAGAGTCTCCAAAGAACATCAAATGCCAATGATCTGGAGAATGTCTCACAAATGGTAATTAAGACAAAGTATGAAAGAAATTGCTACAGGATTGGTGAGTTTTATCATCTTGCATTTTTTCTTTAATATCCCAGGTATATCGATTTCTTTTATGATACATGTCCTCAAGAATTTTAGGAAAATTAAATCTCATTAGCGTTTGTGTGTTTTTTTTATCACAGTGATCAACAAGTTGTTTGCTCTTCTTGAAACTTTTGGTAACATCTCTCAGTATCCTTAATGAATTCAATATTTTAATTTGAATGTCATTTTTCGTTGTCTACCTAGATATCATATTTACTTTATACAATTTACTAAATTTCGATGAATCATTTAGCATTTATGTATAAACAAGATTAGTACCAATCTTTTCAAAGTACGATATATAAATATAATAATTAATTAAAACCAAGATAAATAAGAATTAATGAGATGAGAAAATGATCACTTTGTGAAACAAGAAAAAATAAACTTCAAATTTCCCCACTTCGTGATGTTTCTGAATGCAACTTAATTTGGAAGAACTTGAATTTTTTCCTCTTAATTTTAAATAAATTTTTTTTCTCTCCTTCTTTTGTAATTTTAATTTTTCTTTTTTGCTTTGTAGCTTATCTTTTAAGCAAATACAATTTTTTTTCAAACTCACAAGATCATCAAAAACAAAACATTGATAGAACAGATACCACTTGATAAAAATCAGATACCAAAATAAATAATAAAATAATGCAGAAGTAAAATTCTAAAAATTAAAGACAGAAATTGAAAGAATTGCGAAATTCAACACTAAAATCTTCAAATATCAAGAGAAGTGCTAAAAATCTTAATTGATTTTAGTATTCAAAATTAGCAAATAAAACTAATTATGATACTAATAAAGTCAATTCAAAAACTTTATACTAGGAAAGTTTTAAAATATGAAACTTTTATTGTCCTATTCGGCTTCATGTAGGCCCTCTTCTTGGGACATGGCCCAATCTTTTGGCTCTTGGACTCGAACTTGAACCATGAAATTTTGTCAACTTGTTGTTATAATTATTGGGTCAATCTTGGACTTTTCTTCCATGATAAACATCTTCTTGATTTCTCATTGAAGCTTGTCAACTTTAGTGCAAGTAGACTGACATGAATGCTATAAAATCCCTAGTTTTCCTATTTAGAAACTAGGTTTTAAAATCTTGGTTTTCTCCCTTAAAAATCTTGGTTGACCATGAAAAATCAATAATTTTCAATTTCAATTGTTAAAAGGTGATCTTTCAGGCTCAAAATGGCCAAAAGTAGTTGAAGGGTCAGGTTGCTATACTAAATATCTTCTCATCTTTTGGCATCTTAACCACTGACAGAATAACTTGTCAAGTCATTCTATTCCAACCTTGTCGAGTCACTTCAGACCGATCCACTAGTTTTTCATTGCATTATTTTATTTGCGGGTCTAATTCTATAAGTGTAGGTAAAGTCCTTCTCTAATACATAATTATGTATGAAGATCTGCAAAAACTATCCTAGTTTGATTCACTTGCTCTGTTCACCTCTTTTTACCTCCATTATACATTTATTTTTCTCCTTCTCGTGTCCTTGACTTTAGATACAAGTCATCGAATTCTGCAAATTTATCTGTATATGCCTAAGGATTTCACCTACACTAATTTTTTTACTTTGTGTCTCAAAAAAATTACTCATTTTGTGTTGTTGTGTTGCAGTGCCTTATTTGAAACGAGTCCGAGAGTCAAAAGTCAATTCATCACTATGCATTTAAGTATGCAACATGCTTATGCGAGAAGATAGAAAAGCTAAGTGACAGAGAAGTTGAATCTATTGCTGGCAATTCTCTACTTGATGCAGCGTATTCTAATAACTACAAGCTTGTTGAACTTATAGTCAGAAGATTTCCTTATTTAGATTATTATGAACTTACACATTGCAATAGAGAATCGCTGAAAAAATGTGTTCAAGTTTGTTTGTCAGATGAGACAGCTTTTGCACTACTTGGTGGGTGCTTTAGACTCCTCTGGCAATAGCATCTTCAATTTGGCTGGAAAGTTGGCACCACCAAATAAGCTAAACCTTGTCCCTTGACCAGCTTTTCAGATGCAACGAGAACTACAATGGTTTAAGGTGATTCAACTTCTGTACTCCAATAGAATTTATCTCATTATGTGGTTAAGAATTAGTACTCCTTCAATCCCAAATTATTTGTCAGGTTTCTCTTTTTGAAAGTCAAACTGGACTAGATCAAGTTTTTATATTAAAAAACTATATGCCAAGTTATTAATTTTCTCATGTTAATTTTAAAATATAAGTCAAAGTTTATTTAGTTTGACTCTTGAAAAGTGACACATGACAACTAATATGAGACAAAGAGAGTGATGACTAAGCATTTTAATTGCCACATTAATTGCACTACTGGTTTTTCCACATAAAATTCAGTTTTTCGTATACAACCTTGAGTAAATGTTTTCCTTTTAAAATGTTCAAGTTATATATGTGTAGTTGAACAGTCTTGTTGCTCATAATAGTATGGCAAATTAGGAAGTAAAGCATATGGTCCCGCCTGCGCACTGGTAACGGTTAAATCGTGAGGAGAAAGCTCCGTATGTGGTTTTTACTGAGGAACATGAGAACTTGAAAGTAGATGGAGAGAAATGGATGAAAGATACATCAAGCTGACGCACAATTGCTGCATCACTAATTGCTACCATCGCCTTTGCTGCAGCAATCACAGTACCAGGTGGCAACAAAGAAAAAAGTGGACTCCCCATTTTCTCAGCTGGAAACATTGTGTTTTCATCATTTTTGCAATCTCTAATGCATCTTCATTGTTCACTTCAAGCACCTCTCTATTAGTGTTCTTGTCTATTTTGACATCTCGTTATGCACAAGAAGATTTCCTTTATACTTTGCCAAGGAGTCTTATGCAGGGAGTGGTAACTCTGATTATTTCCATAGTATTCATGATGTTTAACAAGGAGTTTGGGCAGGAGAAATCATGGGTTTTTATATCCATCGTGACAATGGCTCTCCTACCCATTATTTCATTTGTGCTTCTGCAATTTCCCCTCGTTGATCTCTTTTCCTCAACATATGGGGATGGCATTTATGGAAATTAAACAAGAGTAACTTCTTGTTCTAAAGTACTATTTTTGATTGCTTGTTTTAATATTTGAACACGTCAAGTCATGTTACCTTTATAAATTGAGTATTAACTATTATACTGTTTCTTAATAAATGTACTCCTTCTGCTATCTCTCCATAATCAAATCTACACGAATAGTAGATAAAGAATCTTATAATTATCAAAACTCATACTTTCTTTATTACGATGTTCAATATTTGGAAACATTAATTTGTTGCATTTGTCTCTGCTCTTGAACCTCGCAGAGTAGCTACTAGTATACGTCAAACAAGGGGACGTGATGCAAGTGATGCTTGTGGTTGTAGGGATAATGCCACAATTATATCATTTTATTATGTTATTCATGAAAATATTATAAACTTTTGTCTCTCTTCCTAATTTTTTTCCCCTTAGCAGTATTTACCTCACTTTTTTTTCTTCTAAAATGATGACTTAAAATTGTCTGTCAATATAATTCTCCATGATAGCTAATTTTAAAGAGAAAGATCCATAAACAATTTGAATCAAATATTAACTTAATTGAAAATAAAAAAAGTAAGAAAGAGAGATAGATATTCGTAGGGGGTAGAAGTAGGAAAACAAAGAAAAGTTTATGATGTTATTCATGGACAAGATAATATATTATTATAATATGACATTATTAATTTGCTTATGAAGTACTAATTATTTCAATTATGATTAGACTATTGATGTAATCAATTAAATCTTATTCAGTAATTTCTCCATATGTCAAGGTCTCGTCAATCAAAATAAGAACTTGAGAAAAATGGATAGAAGAGAAATGGAAGAACTGGATCGTGTTTGTAGTGAATTATGGGTGAAATATGAATTATTCAAATGAGTTAAGCTTTCAACTTTTACTCACTCAAAATTCATTGAAAAAGTGAAGTTTTTGAACATCCCATATATCAGAGATCATCATATATATTATTATAAGTGAGAAGCTTGAAAGGTGAAAAGTCAATTAGATTACCATTTTACCTCTAGACTAAATCAAACGTTCAATTATTTAAATAATAAAGAAGAAAATTTTAATTAAATAAGACGAAATACACGTTCTAGGGTGAGTTAATAATCAAACATCTAATTAATTTAAGATTACATAGTAGAATTAAAATTGCTTCAAGGGTTTATAGTAAATTTTTGAAATTTCGAAGGCTAAATGTAATACCCCGGAAGTTCATGACTTAGCTAGAGCCTCACTATATGAAAAAAGCCATAAAATAGTGTCTCTAAGCCTAAAATAATGCATTCAAACTATTTAGGAAGCATTAGAATCAAAATGTCAAGAAACGATCACAAGTCCGAAGACTAGTGAAAATGGAACTAGTGTGCCTTGGTATCTTTCAAGGGGTTTTAAGAGTCGAAATTTAGTGGAATTTGGTAAAAAGGTGTTAAACACATAGTAGAGTGTGTTTAGGATCGAAACGTCTAGGTACAACTCCCCAAGGACCACCCTCGGGGTCCTTGAGGAGGACCCTTGAATTTGACCCTAAAAGTTGTCTTTGGACAGTGGCGGTCGACGAACCGAACGACGAGCCGTCGATGGGTCAACGACCCGTCGATGGTGGTCTTTGGTGAAGACTTAGCCATTTTTTTTCGAAAATGACCAAAAATGGTCTCTTTGACTAGAACCGCGGATTGCCAGTACGACGCCGTGGTTTGGTGTACGAACTGTAGACGGGGTTTCGTCGTTTGGAATCCCACTTCACTGTCCAAAAGTCGGTTAAGTGAGGGTGGTTAGGGAATTGATTAATTAATTAATTAGGGGATTAGGTCGGTTATAATCAGTTACATTAAGGACTATATAAGTACCCTAAGTCAATTAACTAACCTAACACCCCATTATTTCACCAAAACCCACTTATCTCCAACTTCTCTCTAGATTCTCTCTCCCAAACTCAAACCTCCATTGAAGGAACAATAGATCTCCAAGAGAAGGACGAATTCGCAAGGAATCCATCTCAAATTCATGGCAAATCATCCCTAAGGTATGGTTTCTTTCACTCTTGGGATTCTTTCCCCAAGAGGTCCTTCCAAAATATGATTTCTAAATTCCCCAAGACTAGGGTTTCAATCTACACATGGGTCCTCTTTTCAAAACGAAATTGTTGTTCAATTGTAATGAATTATGATCTTTTATTGTTGATTAACTATGTAATTATGGATAATTGTTTGTAATCACTTGAGATATCCCTTTAGACCCTTGTTCTTCCCTAAACTCATTATACCTTGAAAGTTCTATATTAATTGTGGAAGATGATGAGTATATAGATTATGCAGAATGATAATTGCTATGTAATACTTCTTGAATTTGATTGGTTCTTTCTTGAATTCAATTATGAAATATGAGTTACTTAGATAGTAATGATCCTATGTCTAAAGTGTGGTTGTGATGTTGATGATAAATATTCCTCATCCTTAACCCTCGACACAGGAATTAGCTATGAAGTATGTATGAATGATATAGCATGATTATTATATGATTAAAAGTAGCTTCTCATGATTATAATAAAGTGATAAGTGAAAGGTTTACTCACTTGATTAGTGGTTTCTAAAGTGAAAGTATTGTTCTCACTTGTGATGACCTATGAGCTATTATGTTAAGCCGTTTGCATAGGAGTCTAGAAGAGACTAATGTGAACTTGTATTATTAAATAATATGATTACTAAAAGGAACAAATTCTTAGCACCGAAAGGGAATGTAAATGAGATAAAGGTCTCATGTTTAGTATGTCCGGCCTCCCACATGGCTTTCTTTACGTTTAGCAAGTCCGGATTCCCAAGATATATGTTGTCTCATGAGATGAAAACCCCCGTCTAGTAAGTCAAGGTTTGTAGTAACAATCACCTTGACCCTTAACTATGTGCGCACATAGGACTATAGCTTAGTAGATCCACCTAGATAGCTATGTACGAATGGTTACACCTTAAGCAAGTGTTAACCCTCTCTTTTCAGTGTGGGAGTAGAACACCGGATTCCATGTAGCTCACATGGTCTAATATCAGTTATTGCACTTATTTTACCTAATGTAAAAGTAAATGAACAAGTTAAAGGTATGAACTCTTGTTAGGGATTTTCTTGAATGTTTCTACATGGTGTGAGGGAGGGGATGGGACTTCTCTTACACATTGCACTTGTAGGGTCCTAATGGATGGTTCTAGTAGTTTTTTATTATGATTAAGTTAATTATATGTTATGTATGTCAATTTATGTGTATGATCATTATGAACAATGTATGACATGATGAAATATGAATTTATGTTTTATGTATGTACTAGGAGTCAAGGTGATACTTAACTTTGGATAGGGTTATGGGATTCTATTCTTGGCATTGCACAATGTGTTGCTTGGGTTGGTTACACTTTAGTTTGAAATTATGTTGAATTGGCTTAAAATGCTTATTATATGTTCATGTTGGGTTACATTGATAGAAAACATTATTTTTACTAAAATGTAGTTTTTCTTATGCATTAATCGTTTTTATACTTAGAAGTCATACTTAGTACGTGTAATGTAGTAACTCATATTTCTTGCTTTCCCCCCCAACAATGTAGGAACGGGCCATTGAAGTGTAGGGGGCCATTTTGAAGGAAGGCTTGGAACTTTTCCTAAGTTTTTGGTGAGTCGTCAAGTTTGAGGATATTTCCATTCTTCTACTCTAGCTATGATGTTGCTTATGTCTAAAGACACTCATTCTTTCCTTTATCATTTGAGGCTATTGTTGTAAGCCTATATGTGGCATAATGTACTTGTATAAGGGCTATGACCGAATGTTGTAATTCTCTTTAGATGGTTTATATGTGAGACAAAGTATTAGACTACTTTTATGAATTGCCTATGCTAAATGAGAAGTCTATGTAAACTTCATAAGCGATGAGTCTATGTAAACTCCGTATATGATATGTGAGAAGTCTAAGTATACTTCACTATGTAAAAGTTCTAAATTTTTGCATTTTTGACCTATGATATATAATGATGAATGCTAAGGACTAGTCTAAGTCCTCTTTGAGGAGGAAGACACCGCTTACTTCTAGGGGGTGCTCTCCAATCGTGAAAAACTTGGTATCAGAGCATGAGGTGGAGTAATTTTAGGATTGATGTCTCACGAAATTACGTGAGGTAGAGTCTTGTTCATGATTGTGAAGCACGCCACACTTATGAACGAGCGACTATGTGATTCTTAGAAAATTCTCATCTTCTTGGTATTCCTACGTTGTGCCTCAAGAGTCTTAACTCTATGTGTCCTTTAATATAATCTATTTCTTGTGCTTATAGGCAGTGAATACAAGAAGGAACAACGCTCAAACGGACGAAGAGGACAATGTAAACGAGGCGGTTCCCCCTCAAGCTCCTCAACATCCTCAAGTTCTCATTGAAGAAAGGGCTATGTCTAATGTTGAGATAAGTGCGTCCATTTATAGTTTGACTCAAGTGTTGGCTACTCAAGTTGCTACAGATACTAGGGTGCAAGTGATTTCCAATGCTAGAATCACTACATCAAGGATAAGGGATTTCATAAGGATAGATCCCCTTACTTTCTTTGGCTCCAAGGTGGAAGAAAACCTACAAGGGTTTATTGATGAAGTATTCAAAATGCTTGATTCCATGGGTGTGACTTCTCACGAAAAGGTGGTACTAGCCGCCCATCAACTCAAAGATGTGGCTCAAGTTTGGTATAAACAATGGAAGGATGAGAGGCCGGTTAGAGAAGGCCGGATTACTTGGGGTAATTTTATGAAAAATTTCCTTGATAGGTTATTTCCCTTGGAACTAATGCAGAAAAAATGAAATAATTTATCAATATTCGCAAAGGGAATATGAGTGTGAAGGAGTGTAGCCTCAAGTTCACTCAATTATTCAAATATGCTTCAACTATGGTGGCAGATTCTAGGGCTAAGATGAACAAATTTTTCAGGATATCTGATCTTGTGGTTAATGAGTGTAGGTCAACAATGTTGATACCTACCGTGGAATCTCTCATCTCATGGTTCATGCCAAACAAATTGAGGAACAAAATCTTAAGCAAGTTGGTAGGGAGTTGAAGAAGACAAGAGTTAAAGATGGAAATTCTTCCAAGGATAGGTTTGAAGTGCAACATAAGCCAAGGTTCAAAAATAGGTTTTTCAACCAAGTCCCTTCTAACACTCCAAATATCAACTAAGGTAAAGTGACTACACCCAAGACTGAAGAGGGGAGTGGTAGTGCTCCCTATGTTGAGAAGTCTACCTGTTCTAAATGTGGTAGAAAATATGTAAGCAAATGTCTAGTTGGCAAGGGTAATTGCTATAGTTGTGGTAAGAGTGGACACATGAAGAGGGATTGTCATATGATGAAAGCTCAAGGAAGGGAAAATGCTCAAGCACAAGCAAGTGCTCCCAATCCTAAAGCTCCTAAGAAGAATCACTTCTATGCCCTCCGCTCTAGGGGTGATCAAAAAGATTCTCCCATGTTGTCACCGGTACGTTACAAGTGTTTTCCATTAATGTCTATGTTGTAATAGATCCCAGTGACACTTTGTCTTTCGTAACTCCTTAAGTCTCCATGAATTTTGATGTAATACCCTCTGTTTTTAGTGAACCTTTTTCGGTTATTCCCTGATGGTGACTGGGTTATTGCTAAAAGAGTCTTTAGGAATTGTCCTATAATGTTATCCAATAGAGTTACCTTGGTCAATTAAGTAGAACTTGACATGATTGATTTTGATGTAATTTTTAAGATGGATTGGTTGCATGCTTGTTTTGCTTCCATAGATTGTAGAATAAGGGTAGTTAAGTTCAAATTTCCAAATGAACCCATCTTAGAATGGAAGGGGGGAAATTCAATCCCTAGAAGTTGAATCATTTGGTGTCTAAAAGCTTGTAAGATGATTTCTATGGGATGTCTCTATCGTATTTTTAGGGTCAAGGACCTTGAGTCCGAGGCTCCTCCTTTAGAGTCGGTCCCGGTAGTGAAGGATTTACTGGAAGTCTTTCTGTCACGACCCAAAACCGGGCCGCGACTGGCACCCACACTTACCCTCCTATGTGAGCGAACCAACCAATATAAACTTTAACATTTCAATTTAATATCAACAGAAAGTAATGCGGAAGACTTAAACTCATTAATAAAAAGACAATTCAATAACTTCTAAAATTCAACATCTATTATTCCCCAAAATCTGGAAGTCATCACCACAAGAACATCTATGATCAAATTACTAAACTAAGAGTATTCTAAGAAGCTAAAATAAACAAAAGCTAGTCCATGCCGGAACTTCAAGGCATCAAGACATGAGGAAGAAGATCCAGTCCAAGCTAGAAGCATTAGCTCACCCTGAAATCCGGTGTAATGAAGACTGGCTAGAGTTGCGGTTGAGTTGAAGACGACGGTATGTTTGCTGCACTCCACAAATAACAAAGAAAACAAATACAAGTAGGGGTCAGTACAAAACACGGGTACTGAGTAGATATCATCGGCCAACTCAAAATAGAAAACAGTATATATCAGATAATATCATAAATCAACTACAATACTCAACGTGTAGCAACAACAAGTTCTATAATCATTAATAAGCACCGCCAAGTTCACACATGAGGACTCAAGCCTCAATACCATACTCATTTGGGAATTAGGTTCATTAGATTGAGTATATTAACATCTTTCAAGATTCATTATCTTTATTCCTCTTGTGTCGGTACGTGACACTCCGCTCCCCTACTACTATGTGTCGGTACGTGACACTTCGATCCCCTAATTCTACGTGTCGGTTCGTGACACCCGATCCCCTAATTCTACGTGTCGGTTCGTGACACCCGATCCCCTAATTCTACGTGTCGGTTCGTGACACCCGATCCCCTAATTCTACGTGTCGGTTCGTGACACCCGATCCCCTAATTCTACGTGTCGGTTCGTGACACCCGATCCCCTAATTCTACGTGTCGGTTCGTGACACCCGATCCCCTAATTCTACGTGTCGGTTCGTGACACCCGATCCCCTAATTCTACGTGTCGGTTCGTGACACCCGATCCCCTAATTCTACGTGTCGGTTCGTGACACCCGGTCCCCCTAATTCTACGTGTCGGTTCGTGACACCCGATCCCCTAATTCTACGTGTCGGTTCGTGACACCCGGTCCCCTAAATCTACGTGTCGGTTCGTGACACCCGATCCCCTAATTCTACGTGTCGGTTCGTGACACCCGGTCCCCTAATTCTACGTGTCGGTTCGTGACACCCGATCCCCTAATTCTACGTGTCGGTTCGTGACACCCGGTCCCCTAATTCTACGTGTCGGTTCGTGACACCCGGTCCCCCTAATACTACGTGTCGGTTCGTGACACCCGCTCCACTAATCTCATTCTATTAATTCATCAATCCTTCTTTTATACCAAGGCATCATCAACCCCATTACTTTAGTTCATCAAGCCTTCTTTTATACCAAGGCATCATCAATCTCATTAATAAAGTAGATTAGGGTTTTTCAAGATTTGGGATTCAATAGCTTCATCATGCTTATTTTATCACAATTATATACAAAATCACATCATGCATGCACACAATTAAGCATATAGAAGGGTTTACAATACTACCCAATACATATCATTCGCTATTAAGAGTTTACTACGAATAGCATAAACCATAACCTACCTCCACCGAAGATTCGTGATCAAGCAAGCAAATTCCCCCAAAGCTTGTGTTTTCCTCTTCGTTCGTTTCTCTCTCTATCGTTTCTCTTTCCCTCTCCTTGTTCTTTCTATTTTTCTTATTCAAACCCTCTTTCTTTTACCCTAATTAGCATATAATTAAGTATAAAGATGGCAATAATATCCCACTAATTAACTCAAGGTTACCTCTTTTAACCCCCAAGTAATTAGACTTATAAACATTAACCCTCTAACTTTATAATTAAAGCAGGAATAGTCCAAAACGCCCCTTAAATTACTTAACAGAAATCCGACCCAGCCTGGGATTACGCAGCCTGTGACGGGCCGTCGTGCCTGCGACGGTCCGTCCTGCTGCTCCGTCACAGAGTTCAGAGACTAGATTTTTACCAAGAGTCTGTGACGGCCCGTCACGCCTGTGACGGTCCGTCCTGCCATTCCGTTACGAAGTTCAGAGAGTCGATTTCAGTACCCAAATTTCAGAATTCTAAGTGTTTTGGAACGAGACCCCCTCGACGGTCCGTCGTGCCCATGACGGTCCGTCGTGGGTTCCGTCGACTCAGACAGTTTTTCCAGAAATAAAATCTGCTGCTCAAAACGACTAAACAGGTCGTTACAATAGATACCAATTTACCCATCGTTCGTCCCCGAACGATCACAAGAAGAAAAACAAGGGCGAAAAGGAGTACCTGAATCTGTAAACAGGTGTGGGTATCTTTCTTGCATATCAGCCTCCTTCTCCCAAGTGGCCTCTTCAACTGGTCGATTCTTCCATTGAACTTTGATGGATGCAATCTCCCTTGATCTCAACTTGCGAATTTCTCTATCTAGAATGGCAACAGGCTCCTCCTCATAAGACAAATTCTCATCAAGCAGAACCGAATCCCAACGAATGATGTAGTTACCATCCCCATGGTATCTTTTCAACATAGACACATGAAATACCGGATGCACTCCTGACAGCCCTGGAGGCAAGGCTAATTCATAAGCCACCTCCCCTACTCGCTTAAGTACTTCAAATGGTCCAATATACCTTGGGCTTAGCTTACCCCTTTTACCAAACCGCATCACCCCTTTCATGGGCGAAACCTTCAGCAAGACTTGCTCACCCTCCATAAACTCCAAGTCTCTAACCTTTCGATCTGCATATTCCTTTTGCCTACTTTGCGCCGCTAAAAGCTTTTCTTGAATAGATTTCACCTTCTCTAATGAATCCCTCAAAAGGTCAGTACCCCAAGGTCTAACCTCAAATGCATCAAACCAACCAATGGGAGACCTACATCTCCTCCCATACAATGCTTCGAAAGGAGCCATATCAATACTTGAGTGATAGCTATTATTGTATGAAAACTCCGCTAAGGGTAAGAAGTTATCCCAATGACCACCAAATTCTATCACACATGCACGAAGCATATCCTCCAACACTTGAATCGTTCGCTCAGACTGTCCATCGGTCTGAGGGTGAAATGCAGTACTAAGGTCCAACCTAGTACCTAATTCCGCATGCAATGTTCTCCAAAACTTAGAAGTAAACTGCGTACCTCTATCTGATATGATGGAGAGTGGAACTCCATGCAACCGAACAATCTCTGAGATGTAAAGTTTGGCTAACTTCTCTGCATTGTACGTCACCTTGACCGGAATGAAATGAGCAGACTTAGTTAACCTATCAACAATCACCCAAATAGAGTCATACTTACCCATTGTCTTTGGAAGACCAACCACGAAATCCATTGCAATTCTCTCCCATTTCCATTCAGGAATGGGCATTCTCTGAAGTGTTCCTCCGGGCCTCTGGTGTTCATACTTTACTTGTTGACAATTTGGACATTTGGCAACAAAATCAACAATGTCGCGCTTCATTCTACTCCACCAAAAGTGTTGCTTTAGGTCACGATACATCTTGGTTGCACCAGGGTGTATAGAATACCTTGAACTATGAGCCTCTGTCAGAATAGTGTTGATCAAATCATCAACACGGGGTACACATACCCTTCCCTTGATTCTCAAAACACCTTCCTCATCGATTGTTGCTTCTTTAGCCTCTCCTCGCAACACTTTATCTCGGATTCGGATCAATTTCTCATCATTAAACTGTTTTCCCTTGATCTTGTCAAGAAAAGAAGATCTCGCCTCCACACTGGCCAAAAATCCTCCCTTCTCATTTACTTCCAACCTCATAAGGTCATTAGCCAGAGTCTGAACCTCTCTAGCCAATGGGCGTCTAGAAGCTTGTAAGTGAGCTAGACTACCCATGCTCCCTGCTTTTCTACTTAAGGCGTCTGCCACCACATTAGCCTTTCCTGGGTGATACAAGATAGTGACATCGTAATCCTTCAGTAGTTCCATCCATCTCCTCTGTCTCAAGTTCAAATCTTTCTGAGTAAAGACATACTGTAGGCTACGATGATCCGTATAGACTTCACACTTAACCCCATATAGATAGTGTCTCCATTGCTTTAATGCAAACACTACCGCAGCCAACTCCAAATCGTGGGTCGGATAATTACGTTCATGCACCTTTAATTGCCTCGAAGCATACGCAATTACGTTCTTCTCTTGCATTAGCACTGCACCCAAACCAGAATAGGATGCATCACAATACACAATGAAGTTCTTACCCTCTACTGGCAAGGTAAGGATAGGTGCGGTAGTCAACAAGGTCTTGAGTTTCTGAAAGCTTTCCTCACATTCATCCGACCATACAAATGGAACATTCTGCTTAGTCAAGTTCGTCAATTGGGAAGCAATAGAAGAGAATCCCTTGACAAATCGACGGTAGTAACTGGCTAAACCAACAAAGCTTCTTATTTCTGACACATTAGTAGGTCTTACCCAATTCTTCACTACTTCGATCTTAGAAGGATCCACCATCACCCCATCCTTAGAAACCACGTGCCCCAAGAAGGACACTGAATCTATCCAAAACTCACACTTGGAAAATTTGGCATAAAGCTTTTTCTCCCTCAACATTTCCAACACAATTCTCAAATGCTCCTCATGTTCTTTCTTACTCTTGGAGTATATCAGTATATCATCAATAAATACGATCACAAAGAGATCCAGATATGGCTTAAAAATCCCGTTCATCAAGCTCATGAAAGCAGCAGGGGCATTCGTTAGTCCAAAGGACATTACCAAGAATTCATAATGCCCATACCTGGTTCGAAAAGCAGTCTTTGGCACATCTGCTGCCCGTATTTTCAATTGATGATAACCAGACCTCAAGTCAATCTTAGAGAAGACACAAGCACCTTGTAACTGATCGAACAAATCATCAATGCGAGGAAGAGGATACCTGTTCTTAGCAGTTACTTTATTTAGTTGCCGGTAATCTATGCACATCCGAAGACTCCCATCTTTCTTCTTCACAAACAAAACAGGAGCACCCCAAGGGGATGCACTCGGTCTAATAAAGCCTTTCCCTAACAATTCTTGAAGTTGGGCCTTTAACTCCCTTAACTCTGCTGGAGCCATTCTATAAGGGGGTATGGAAATGGGACGAGTACCCGGCTCCAAATCAATGCAAAAGTCAATATCCCTGTCCGGTGGCATACCAGGAAGGTCTGCAGGGAACACATCCAGAAACTCACGAACTACCGAAACCGACTCAATCGAAGGTACTTGGGTAGTATCATCCCTGAGGTGTGCCAAGAACGCTAAACACCCTTTACTAACCATTTTCTTAGCACGAAGAAAGGAGATGATACGAACTGGGGTGGAAGTGTAGTTACCCTCCCATACTAACGGATCTGTCCCAGGCTTGGCCAACGTTACAGTTTTAGCATTACAATCTAAGATTGCAAAATTTGGAGAAAGCCAAGTCATACCCAGAATTACATCGAAATCAACCATTTCTAAGATAACCAAGTCTACACGAGTATTGCTACCCATAAAAGTCACCAGACAAGACCTATATACCTTTTCGACTATCACAGACTCACCCACCGGAGTAGAAACACGAATAGGCATGTCAAGCAATTCACAATGTAAATTAAGACCAGTAGCAAATGAGGAAGATACATATGAAAATGTGGAGCCAGGATCAAATAATACAGAAGCCATGCAATCACAAACCAAAAGATTACCTGTGATAACAGCATCTGATGTCTCCGCTTCAGACCGCCCAGGGAAAGCGTAACAATGGGCCCTATCACCTGTCTGCCCGTTGCCCCTACCATGTGGTGTTGTAGTAGCTCCAGTTTGTCCGTCACCTCGGCCGTTTTGGTGACCACCATTACCCCGGCCACCACGTCCTCCAGAATAACGGCCTCTACCATGACCACCTCTACCTCTAGCTATCGGGGGTCTATAACTCTGTTTTGGACAATTCCTCCTAATATGTCCAGTCTCCCCACATCCATAACATTCTCTGGAGTCTAGCATAGGTCTCTGTGAGAATGACGAGGTCTGGGAATAACCTCCAACCTCAGAGAAATGTTGACCGGTCTGAGGTGGACCCCCAACTACAGTCTGTAGTGAAGACTGAATTGGTCGGACTGAGTAACCTCCTGAACCCTGTCCTCTAGAGTAAGAACCATTAAACTCACCTCCCTTTCGAAACCTTTTAGATGTCGATGCCATGGTGAAGTCATCTGGCTTCACTCCCTCCACCTCTATCACGAAGTCTACCACTTCCTGGAAGGATTTCGCTGTAGCCGCTACCTGTAAGGCTGAAATCCGCAAATCTGACCTCAACCCTTTCACAAAACGGCGAATCCGCTCTTGTGAACTGAAGCAAAGCTGGGTGGCATACCTAGATAATGCACGAAACTTAGCCTCATACGCAGTGACCGTCATTCTGCCTTGCTCTAGGCTCAAGAACTCATCTCTCCTCCTATCCCTCAAGGTCCGGGGGATATACTTCTCCATAAATAAGCTAGAGAATGACGCCCAAGTCATAGGTGGTGCCTGTGCGGGTTGACACTCAACATGTGACCGCCACCACATTTTGGCGTTCCCTTGAAACTGATAAGTCACAAACTCAACACCAAACCGTTCTACTATACCCATCTTATGTAGTAACTCATGACAATCAACCAGAAAGTCGTAGGCATCCTCAGATTCAGCACCCTTGAAGACTGGAGGTTTCAATTTCAAGAACTTACTGAAAAGTTCATGCTGATCGCTTGTCATTATAGGCCCTGTAGTCAAACGAGGAAACGTGCCTATTTCCAATGGAGCATCCATGCGGGGAGCCGCAGCAGTTGCCTGTTGTACTTCCGGAACCTGAGGTGTTGGTGCAGAAAACACTGGAGGTGTCTGGCCTTGATCAGATAACCCACTAAGATAAGCCAGAACCTGATTGATCATCTCTGGGGTAGGTTGGGGTGGCAATCCCTCATTCTGTACTTGTTCATTCTCCCCTTCCTCACCCTCTATTACCACTTCCTCAGTCGGTGGAGGAGTCACCGCCCTAGTACTAGATGGGGCGGGTGCTTGTCCTCTTCCCCTAGAGGACGTCCTCCCACGACCTCTACCACGGCCTCTTGCCGCTGCTCTTCCTCGAGCTACAGCCCCAGTGGCTGGCTCAGACGCACCCTGTCCCGCCGGTGCTGGTGTTGGCGTAGTCGTTGCTCTAGTTCTAACCATCTGCGAAATAGAGTGAAGATGGTCAGATACCAATTTGTATCACCTAGATACCAATTGGATTCAAGTAATAGCACGAAAGAAAGAAAGAATGGAATTTTCCTAAAGTCCTATAGCCTCTCAAAGAAAAGTAAAGGCGTCCCCCTACCGTTCCTTAAGACTCTACTAGACTCGTTCTTGTGTGATGAGACCAACGAACCTAATGCTCTGATACCAAGTTTGTCACGACCCAAAACCGAGCCGCGACTGGCACCCACACTTACCCTCCTATGTGAGCGAACCAACCAATCTAAACCTTAACATTTCAATTTAATATCAACAGAAAGTAATGCGGAAGACTTAAACTCATTAATAAAAACCAATTCAATAACTTCTAAAATTCAACATCTATTATTCCCCAAAATCTGGAAGTCATCACCACAAGAACATCTATGATCAAATTACTAAACTAAGAGTATTCTAAGAAGCTAAAATAACAAAAAGCTAGTCCATGCCGGAACTTCAAGGCATCAAGACATGAGGAAGAAGATCCAGTCCAAGCTAGAAGCATTAGCTCACCCTGAAATCCGGTGTAATGAAGACTGGCTAGAGTTGCGGTTGAGTTGAAGACGACGGTACGTTTGCTGCACTCCACAAATAACAAAGAAAACAAATACAAGTAGGGGTCAGTACAAAACACGGGTACTGAGTAGATATCATCGGCCAACTCAAAATAGAAAACAGTATATATCAGATAATATCATAAATCAACTACAATACTCAACGTGTAGCAACAACAAGTTCTATAATCATTAATAAGCACCGCCAAGTTCACACATGAGGACTCAAGCCTCAATACCATACTCTTTTGGGAATTAGGTTCATTAGATTGAGTATATTAACATCTTTCAAGATTCTTTATCTTTATTCCTCTTGTGTCGGTACGTGACACTCCGCTCCCCTACTACTATGTGTCGGTACGTGACACTCCGATCCCCTAATTCTACGTGTCGGTTCGTGACACCCGATCCCCTAATTCTACGTGTCGGTTCGTGACACCCGATCCCCTAATTCTACGTGTCGGTTCGTGACACCCGATCCCCTAATTCTACGTGTCGGTTCGTGACACCCGATCCCCTAATTCTACGTGTCGGTTCGTGACACCCGATCCCCTAATTCTACGTGTCGGTTCGTGACACCCGATCCCCTAATTCTACGTGTCGGTTCGTGACACCCGATCCCCTAATTCTACGTGTCGGTTCGTGACACCCGATCCCCTAATTCTACGTGTCGGTTCGTGACACCCGATCCCCTAATTCTACGTGTCGGTTCGTGACACCCGATCCCCTAATTCTACGTGTCGGTTCGTGACACCCGATCCCCTAATTCTACGTGTCGGTTCGTGACACCCGATCCCCTAATTCTACGTGTCGGTTCGTGACACCCGATCCCCTAATTCTACGTGTCGGTTCGTGACACCCGATCCCCTAATTCTACGTGTCGGTTCGTGACACCCGATCCCCTAATTCTACGTGTCGGTTCGTGACACCCGGTCCCCTAATTCTACGTGTCGGTTCGTGACACCCGGTCCCCCTAATTCTACGTGTCGGTTCGTGACACCCGCTCCCCTAATTCTACGTGTCGGTTCGTGACACCCGGTCCCCCTAATACTACGTGTCGGTTCGTGACACCCGCTCCACTAATCTCATTCTATTAATTCATCAATCCTTCTTTAATACCAAGGCATCATCAACCCCATTACTTTAGTTCATCAAGCCTTCTTTTATACTAAGGCATCATCAATCTCATTAACAAAGTAGATTAGGGTTTTTCAAGATTTGGGATTCAATAGCTTCATCATGCTTATTTTATCACAATTATATAATCACATTCATACAAGCATACAATTAAGCATATAGAAGGGTTTACAATACTACCCAATACATATCATTCGCTATTAAGAGTTTACTACGAATAGCATAAACCATAACCTACCTCCACCGAAGATTCGTGATCAAGCAAGCAAATTCCCCAAAGCTTGTGTTTCCTCTTCGTTCGTTTCTCTCTCGATCGTTTCTCTTTCCCTCTCCTTGTTCTTTCTATTTTTTTTATTCAAACCCTCTTTCTTTTACCCTAATTAGCATATAATTAAGTATAAAGATGGCAATAATATCCCACTAATTAACTCAAGGTTACCTCTTTTAACCCCCAAGTAATTAGACTTATTAACATTAACCCACTAACTTTATAATTAAAGCAGGAATAGTCCAAAACGCCCCTTAAATTACTAACATAAATCCGACCTAGCCTGGGATTACGCAGTCTGCGATGGCCCGTCGCGCCTGCGACGGTCCGTCCTGCTGCTCCGTCACAGAGTTCAGAGACTCAATTCCTACTAAGGGTCTGTGACGGCCCGTCGCGCCTGCGACGGTCCGTCCTGCTACTCCGTCGCCAAGTTCAGAGAGTCGATTTCAGTACCCAAATTTCAGAAGTCTAAGTCTTTTGGAACGAGACACCCTCGACGGCCCGTCGTGCCCATGACGGTCCGTCGTGGGTTCCGTCGACTCACACAGTTTTTCCAGAAATAAAATCTGCTGCTCAAAACGACTAAACAGGTCGTTACACTTTCCCAATGACTTACCCGTAATTCCTCCCGAACAGGAAATAGACTTTGATATTGACTTTTTGTCGGATAAAAACCCCATCTCAATCCTTTCTTACTGGATGGCTCCGGCCGAGTTAAATGAACTAAAACTTAAACTCAAGGACTTACTAGACAAAGGTTTCATACAATCAAGCATTTCCCCATGTGGCACTCCGGTGTTATTTGTGAAAAATAAAGATGGGTCTCTTTGAATGTGTATCCACTACCGACAATTGAACAAGGTCACTATAATGAATAAGTATTCTCTCCCTAGGATTGATGACTTGTTTGATCAACTCCAAGGTGCGAGTTAATTTTCAAAAATTTATTTGAAAAGGGTGAGAGGTGAGGATATTAATAAAATGGATTTCCGAACTAGGTATGGTCATTATGCGTTCCTAGTTATGTCTTTTGGGTCAACAAATGCCCCCGAGACTTTTATGGACCTAAAGAATAGAGTGTTTCGAGATTACCCCGATTCCTTCGTAATTGTCTTCATTGATGATATCTTTGTATATTCTAAGAGTGAGGATGAGCATATGAGCCATTTGATGGTTCTTTTGCAAGTCCTCAAGGAACATCAACTCTTTTCTAAGTATAGTTAGTGTTAATTTTGGTTGAGATCGGTTGCTTTTCTTGGCAACATTGTTTCATGTGAGGGTATAAAGGTCAATCCAAAGAATATGAAATAATCATATCTTCAAGCAACAAAAGATAAAGGAGTTCCATCTCAAGCAACAACTGCAGAGGGTGAATCTAGAAACCAAATTAATTGATGAATAAATTAAGGAATTCAAAGGCATATGTTGGTGTTGCAGCCATTCACAAGCATGTAGATGAGGATAGCAAAGTGATTAATTTTGCTAGAGGTCTTAGGTCTTAAGTACAAGACCTTCAGGAGTGTCATGTTAGGTAAGACACCGTATCCTACTCTTAATCAATTTGTTAATGCTCTTACTGGTTTTAATATAAGGGAGGATGAAGAAGAAGTGCCTCAACAAAATCATAACAAGGCATTTTCTACCCAAAAAGGAAGGGGAAGAGGAAACTACTTTCAAAGAAGAGGAAATAGTAGCTTTAGTTCCAGAGGAAGAGGCTTTAAGCTTGCTGGACAAGTAACAGGTTCTTATAACAGCAGAAACGGACTAGGTCCTCAGAAAAGTCCTTTGAGTGGAAGTCATAATAGGAGTGATTCTAATGCGTGTCAAATTTGTGGTAGGAATAATCATACTGATCTTAAGTGTTTCTATAGGTGGGATTACTCTCACCAAGCTGCAGATGAGCTACCAAAAGCATTGGTTGCCACTAATCTTCAAAACATTGATGACAACTTGTAAGTGGGCTCAGGAGAAAGTAGTCACATGACACATAAATCAGGTATCCTAATTGATCTTAAACACTAAAATGGACCAGATAAAATTATTATCGGGTATGGATCAAAGTTAGACATAACACATGTTAGGAACACATCCAGATCAGGTCTAAAACTAAAGGAAGTTCTTGTAGTACCTAAGATTAATAAGAATTTACTCCTTGTTAATAACCTTGCAAAGAATAATTATTGTACTCTTGAATTTGATGAAACTAACTATTTTGTAAAGGACAAGAAGACAAGGACATTGCTGGCCAAGGGAACTTAAAGTAATGAACTTTATGCTTTTGAAGATAACAATCTCTATGCTTTAAGTGCTGCACACGATTGAAACACGTCATACAACATGTGGCATACTAGATTAGGACATCCAAGTTTGAAGTCTTTAAAGTTTTTGAATAGTAATAGTTGCATCAATATTAGTAGTTGGAATACAATGCCTACTTCTTGTTCTAGTTGTCAATTGGGAAAGAGTTGTAAACTTTCATTTGGTTTGAGAAATAAAATTGAGAAAGAACATTTACTGAAAATTCATTATGACTTATGGGGACCTGCTCCTGTTGAATCTTCACAACATATGAAATATCATGTCGTTTTTGTTGATATTCACATGAGATGTACCTGGATTTATCCACTGAAAAGGAAATCTAAATTCTTTGATGTCTTCGTAAAATTTCAGAAAATGATGGAAAAGCAATTCTCTACAGAAACTAAGATTTTTCAATGTAATGAAGGTGGTGAGTTTATTCAAACAGACTTCATCAAACATTTGAAAGATTGTGGGCATTGTGAGACATATTTCATGTCCTAATACACCTGAACAAAATGAAGTTACAAAGAGAAAATATATGCATATTGTGGAGACTAACTTAACTCTACTTCTTCATGCTAACCTACCTTTGTTTCTATCGTTGAGCCTTTCCTCACTGCATTATTACTTATTAATAGACTGTCTTCCTCAGTCCTAAAGATGGTGACTCCATTTGTTAAGTTGTATGGGAACAACCTGATTACAATAGTTTAAAAGTGTTAGGGCGTAGATGTTTTCCGTATATCAAGGGTAGCAACAAGTTCAGTCCAAAGACTTATCCTTGTGTTTTCATAGGGTATAGCAGCCAACACAAAGGATATAGATACTATCATCTATCTACAATGAGGGTACATATACATACATGTTGTGTTTGATGAAAACACATTACCCTATGTGTCTCCAAATCAATCTCAAACTAACAATGATGTCTCACCTCACCTTGCTAATTTTGTTGAATCTTTCTCTAAATTACAGGCATATGATTCTGATTCAGGGGAAGTACAGGCTGCTATTACACACATTAATGGTGTTAATTTTACTCCTACTCCTATATTTGTTGATGATAAAATTTATGCCGACCGCTCAAGCGCAGGATCAGATGTTGATGAACAGGTTGAATGTGATTCTCCATATAGTAATATTGACACTCCAACTGCAGATTTTGGATCTGCCAGTGACATTGAGGAACAAGTTGCACTTACAGGTCCAGTCACTGAGCATCATCAAATAACTACTTCAGTTGATGTACCTGTGGACCATCAATCTAACAATGCTACACCCCTCTCAACTACTTTGGTTGATGTACCAGTTGAGGTACTTCATGCACCACAAGGGCATCATATGATCACTAGACACAAGACAAAGGAACATTACTTATCAGTTGTTGCTCACAGTAGCAAATACATTCTGAGGGAACCAAACACTATTAAAGAAACACTTAATTCACCTCATTGGCTTGCAGTAATGCAGCATGAAATCAATGCTTTACACACTAACAAGACATGTACATTGGAGCCCAAATCTCCTGATATAAATTCATTTGGCTCAAAATGGGTGTTCAAGGTCGAATTAGAAGTTGTTGGACCAATACATAGATACAAGGCTAGATTTGTGGCCAGAGGATTCTCTCATCTTGAAGGCATAGACTTTGAAGAAACCTTTAGCCTTGTGGTTAAAGCGACAACTATTAGGGTAGTTCTATCCATTGCCATCAGCTCAAGGTAGGAAGTTAGACAACTCGATGCCAAAAATGTCTTCCTTCATGGCTTCGTACAAGAGGAGGTATATATGAGTCAACCTCCTTGATTTATTGAATCCCAAGTATCCTCAACATGTGTGTCTTACACAACTCAATGTCAAAAATGCCTTCCTTCATGGTTATTACAAGAGGATGTGTACATGAGTCAGCCTCCTAGATTTATTGATCCCAAGTATCCTTAACATGTGTGTCTACTTAAAAAGGTGTTGTATGACCTTAAACAAGCACCAAGAGCCTAGTTTGATACGTTTAACATGCATCTCTTACACCTTGGCTTCATCTGTAATAAGGTACAACAAATTCTTTATTATTTACATTGCAAGCTCAAAAAGCATCATATTTCTCTTGTTATATGTGGATGATATTATTATCACAGATAGCAATGCATCGCATGTCTCAGAATTTGTTTGACAACTTGGAAAAGAATTTGACATGAAAGATATTTGTCCTTTACACTTCTTTCTTGGAGTTGAGGTCAAGTATTTTGATGTGGGTATCCACTTAAGCCAGAGTAAGTATGTTGCTGAGCTACTAAAAAAGACTGGAATGACTTTTGCAAAGGCTAGAGCAACTCCTTTGGCTCTAAAGCATGGTCTACACGAAGCTATGAGAAGCCTAGTTGAAGCATCTTTTTACAGAATAATAGTAGAGAGCCTTCAATACTTGACTCTCACCAGACCGAATATTACTCATGCTATGAATTTAGCAAGTCATTTTATGCAAAATCTAAACAGTGAACATCTTTAAGGGGGAAAAGAATTCTCAAGTACATCAAAGGCACTTTGGGCTTATACTTATTTCACAATCACCATGTAGGTTGATGGATACTCAAATGCTGATTGGGGAGGTTGTACCACAACTAGGAGCAACTACATGTTATAGCATCTACCAGGTGCAAACTCTATTTCTTGGACATCCAAGAAATAGTCCACAGTTGCTCGCTCAAGTGCTGAAGTTTAGTATAGAGCACTTGCCTCCACTGCCTCAGAGATGACATGGATCATGTATCTACTTCATGACCTCGGGGTGTTTCTTCGATCTGTCCGTACATTGTATTATGACAACATGAGTGCTTTATAAATGACAGTTAATCCAGTTATGCATGGTAGAACTAAACATGTTGAAATGGACTATTATTTTGCTGGTGAGAAGGTGCCCAGAGGACAACTTGTTACTCAGTTTGCGAGGTCTAAGGATCAATTAGCAGATATTCATACAAATGCATTGACCAAACAGATTTTTGCTGAGTTTCATCACAATTTAGGAGTTACAGTCCCTCCACTCACTAGTTTGAGGGGATGTTTTGAAGGAAGCTGATTGAACATGTCAAAGGAACAAGTACAGTGAAGCTGTCTGACGAGTTTGAGTTTGAGTTACACTAAGACTATACTACTAAATCCTAGTTTATGTACTAGTCTATACTTTGTACGACTAAAGCTGATGTAGTCGACTAGGATAAGGTGTAAATAATATATTTGTGTTGTATTAGGATTCCTAGTGTAGCTAGTATAGGACACTTCTCCTATATAAGGAGTATCTGACTCAATCAATCAATTATCAATGCAATCCTTGATTTCTCCATATATACGTGAGATTTCTACACAATCTATTGTATCTAGGAGTTCACACTACAACAAATTTGGTCCACGCCACACTAATTTTAAAGAACATCTAAAAAATGTTGTCAAAACTGTCTAAGGGACCGCTTTTTCAGGCATGGTCTTTCTTTAAGAGTTTTGGCTACAAATAATTAAGCAATTCATATATATANACAATTCTCTAGAAGATTAAAGTTAGCAAATAATATTTTATATATAAGAAACGCAAAAGGCAAAAAATACCCTTAGACTATTTCAAAAGGTTATAATATACCCCTCATCCAACTATTTGGTTAAAAATACCTCTCACTTCACTTTTTGGTTCACTCTTAGCCTTCAAACTATCACAATATTATTTATGTGATTTTAGTATTATTATGCTGTCGTGACAGATTTTTATTTGCTGAAATTAGAATCCCACCTTCACCCCTTTATTTAACCTACCCCATGACCCAATGACAGATCAAATTAAAACATCCGTTCTTTTAGTAAGTTACATTATTTTATAATCTCAAGTTTATAATCAATACAGATACAAAACCTTATTTTTGAAAGTTTAATTTAGCATTGTTTAATGTTAATTTGCGTCTAAGCAAATACTGATATTAATGAAAATTGTATTTTTGTTAGATTTATTTTTATGCCTGGTCGAATCATAGAAACTTTTCGTAAAAAATAAATCAAAGTTGACATTTGTCATATTATTTAAGATAAGTAAATATTAAAATTTATTAATAAAATACAAATTAGATAATTATGTTCCCAAATCACGGTCAATTGCTGCAGATTAGATATTATCCAATTGGTAATTTAAAGAAATGCACTTTGTTTTAGATGAAGGATAGGTATACAAATTGACGGAAAACTACATAAATAATTTTATGCAAATAACACTTTTGGAGTAATAGATTTTTCTTTTTCTCTTTGTGAACCCTCAATCACTAGGTAAAGAGACTCAAATTTTTTGAAAGATACTTCAAATATGTCATGTAACATTTTTAAGGGAAAATTAGTGAACCCCTTGCTACTGTTGCATTTTTTTCAAGAAAACTGAAATGACTCTTTATCATAAAATGAAATTAGTATTTTGTTTTTGGATTCCAGAATGAAAGGGGCGGGTGTTTTAGTTTTAATTTGATGCATCATTGGGTCATGAAATGGGTCAAACAAAGGGGTGAAAGTGGAATTCTAATTTCAGCAAATAAAAATCTGTCACATCATTATAATAATGATACTAAAATCAATAGAAAATTATGTTAGCTGAAGGATAAAAGTGGGCCAAAAAGATGGAGTAAGGGCTATCTTAACCAAAAAGGTGGATGGGGGATATATTTAAATTTTTTCAGATAGTCCAAGAGTGTTTTGGACCTTTTCCGTTTAAGAAATAATATGAGGCTCATCATCATCAGCAATCAGCAAAGGAGAAAGTGCAAGACAACAACACCACTACTACGAAGAGATTACAATATAATTCCATCATGGTTTCTCTAATAAATTTGTAAGAGGTACACTTTTTATTTATTTATTTATTTCATGGAATATACTTTTCATAAAGATATATTCTTTTTTTTTTTTTACCAATCATCAGAATTTGTATAATGATGTACATGTGATTGATCTCTCTCACACATATATGTGTGTCGAGCATTCATGAAAGAGATATGATATTGCTTTGTTGACACCCCATTTTGACCATCCCCGAATGATTAATTAACGAGCTTTTTAATTCTAAGCGATTTGAAATAATTAGATTTTATAAAAAAAGTTAATATTTTGTCGAGTTATTTTGAATTGTTCTCGTCAGTTTTCATAATTTTAGATAAATATAATTGTTTTACACAAATTTGTACATAGTTAATATATCTTACAAATATTTCAAAAATCATCTCAATTTTTTTTAATTATTCAGTTAGTATTTTATTAAATTAGTTTAGGTTAAAATTTGGTTAAAATTTTGAATTATTGAGTTAGGTTAATTATTTTATCTTATTAAAGTTTTAAAGCTCATTAATTAATTAATAGTAATTCTTCATATTCGAATCCAAGTCGAGTCTTCGAAAACAATTCTTTCGGTCACGACTTTAATCTGTTCGACTAGATTATTAATTATTCTATTGTGGACAAATCTTTTAAACCCATCTGAGACCAAGTTGGGTTTATTTTGTAGTCCAACTTTTTCATTTTTTCAGCATCCCCAATCCTTTCCTTTTTTCCAACCAAAAAAGGCCCCAATTTTACCTTTGTTCAAATTCAAAAAGAAAATAACACACAATAAAACACCTAAAACCCAGCACCTCCCGACCCTATCCATTTTCCTTGTCCCCTAGAAACCCATCAATTCCCATCTCCAAAAGACAGCAGCGTGAAAATTAACAGCAACTTCAACTCCATTAGGCAAAAATACGTGAGCGACACCAAGCGATCCTTACACGCCTCACCTCTCTTCATGCCAGAAACGACAAGTAACTGTGTCAAAAGAGACGGAAAGCAAGTCCCCAGTGTCTCCATCTTCAGGAAAGTACAATCTTGCACAACTTTCCACAATTCCAACTGCAATACTCATCCTTGCTCGCGTGGATGGGGGCCACGTCGAGGAGCAAGGACGAACAGATCAATCAAGAGCTCCATCCTCATTTCCTATTTTGGAATGGGTCAAGAGCCTCAGAAAAAGTTGTTCGTCTAGTACAATGAAAGTTTTGGGATTTCAAAATAAAAAAGGGGCCTTTTCTTATCCAATGCTGGATTACCCCCCCCCCCCCCAAGACGAACCCTAATTTAT
>NC_028641.1:65246028-65269368 GCF_001406875.1 Solanum pennellii
CCCCCCCCCCCATCAAGACGAACCCTAATTTATTTCTATATAAACTTCCTTTTCTCCAATGTGGAGGATGTTTTTTTGGGGGGGGGTTTTGAAAATCCGGCGGAAAGATTGTTGTTGGATATTTTTTAGAGAAAGATACAGAGTGCAGCTTAGTAAAAATTCCTACTGGATGTGTCTCAAAAACAAAGGAGTCAATCAGCTTTAGCACCTACGTTAGATACTTCCGTCCAAGATTTTGATTACCATCCAAGTTCATATTTTTGTGGTAAAGTTGGCTGGTCACCTCTGCTCGCCTAGCTCCGATTCGCTGCCCCGGAAAAGGTAACTTCCTTTCGTCATTCGCTCGTCTTATTCCGCTTTAGTTTGCGCTTCGAAATCTACTGTAACTTGATTTTTTCTTTCTCTTTCACACGTCTCTTTCATCCTTGGGTTTATTTTTTTGTTTTGATTTAAGTTGATATGTTTTGTTTTGCTGGAGAATTGGAATATGTGTTTGCGTTAATATATGTCTAAAATAGTTTGGATAAAGAGTTTAGCTCTTCCTTTGATTGGTGTTTTTGAAGTTTTCTTTCTAGCTAATTTTCACTATCGTTTGGTTGCTACTTGTTAGGATGGCTAAGATATCATGTTATTATTAGTTTGATTCACATATCTACCTTTTCCTGCATTTCGAGTCTAGTGGTTAACACATCTAAGTACTCTTTGCTAGTTTGAAGAATATTTTAACTTGGTCGAGTTTGTGTTACATACCATCAATGTGTCATCCATTTCCTTGCTGCATTTTCCTTATTTCCAGATGGATCGTTTCAACTGGTGAAATCAATTATTCACCCTTTTTTTTTATCTTTCTTCCAGTTAAAATTTTATGTCTCATTGCATTAACTTTTATTTGTGTCAAAGAGGAGTAATCTTGTTTGTTCTATTGGGTTTGACATTCAACTTTCCTTTAATAAGGTACAATCAAATATGATTTCTATCTTGTTGTTGCTTGTAAATAACTAAGTTTTTTGTAGCTCAAGTTTGATTCCTCTGCTGAGAAATCATTCTCTTATGTGATAGTTCAAGTCTTTTAATTTCTTGTAGTCTTTCTTTGAAAATCTGTGCATTTTTTCGCTGATAATTGCCATTGAGGGATAAAAAATATTTTAGTATAGGTCGACGGATCTTTGAATGTAAAAGCAGTGGCCCATTGTTAGCTTTCTCGCTACTGTTTAATCATAGAGGTCTATTTGATGAGTTTGTCATGGTGAATCGTTTTGGCATGTGCCCAACATGTTTCTACTTCATTTATTTTCTCTATCTATTTAGTTTTAGGTAAACATTTGGAAAGCTGAGGTGCTCACTGTTTTTTTTCTTAGCATACTTTAGCTTGTCTAACGCATTCGGCCATTAATGTTTTTAGTCACTGTCTCCAACAGGATTTGTTTAATTTATTCCACTCGGACTTGATTTTGTGATCCTTACTAATATGTCGTGGCAACATGGGTTCAGATGCAAAATTTATACTTGTAAAGTGACTATGTTGATGTGACTTTAGATTCATATGGGTTAGATGAATTAGATCGTTTCATTTAATATCGTTCAGAATAAATGAGTCTTGGGATAACTATATTTGATGTTACCAGTAGTATGTTTTGTTGCACCATTACTTCGTAGAGTCGTTTCTTTGTCTTATTTTATGCTTGAACTCCCTTGGACCTTACTATACTTTTTTCTTTTGCATGTAAAATTTGCTCGAGTTCATTACGAAGTCCTCCTCGCCCTCTTGCATTTTGGGAGAGCAACAAAGGCTCAAAATTCCTTCTTGAGTAAATTAGCCTGAAATTGACGTATAGGTCCCAAAGTCGGAGAAAATAAAAAACAGGCTGAGAGCTTGAAGATTTTGGGTCAAGAAGCCCAAATTTATTTTTCTGAAATATTGTATTTTGTTATTTTTGGGACTAAGCCCTTGCCATTTTACTAATATTAGATTGTTAGAACATAGGACAGGTAGAAATGGGCTAAAAACCCAAGACAATATGGTTCAACCAGGCAAACAGAACCGAATTTGGACCCAACTCTCTCTCTCTCTCTCTCTCTCATTTGTTAAATTGTTATTAATTGTCTTTAGCTTTAGGGTTAAAAGAATTCAAATCCCCGCAAGGCGCCTTTATGTTTTAACTATTTTAAATTAAATCGATCATCCGAATAAAAAATAATAAAATTTGCAAATCAAATAACTCACTTAGATAGTAGGTCGATGTTTTTCATTATTAAAAAAAATCTAAATAAATCTATCAAATCCAAGCTCGAATTGAAAATACTTTTAGCCAAATAAATTTAGTTGTTGGATAATTGCGAGTTAGCAAATATTTTAGGAGTCGTTACAACCTTCCTAAAATATATATATGAATCCCCGAACCCCTTTAAAATTTTTCATTAGGTTTCCTTTTCAAATCTTTTGAAAACAAAGTTTTCTTGATTTTTCTTTCAAAATTAAACGGCAATTCTAAACAAGTCAAAACTTATAAACTATAAAAATATTTTTCTTCCAAATAAAATAGAATGCCGAATCCTCTGGTGATTTGGAGGTTTCTAACGTTAAAACTAAACCTATTTGGCTATGTGAAATAACTGTTTACTTGTTTCTTTATCGTATTATTAAAACTGCTGCATTTTCATGGCATCAACTTCGCGAAGGCAAAATAGTTTGCATTAGGACAAAGGGAGTTACGTTACTTACCACGACTTCTTGCAGAAAACACACAAGTCTATCTTTGGAAGTAATAAATTAATAGTTGGCTTGCGGTCATCCAACGTCGTTTGTTAGCTTCACACCCGTCTGTCTGACTTGGGTAACCGTCATTTTTGAACCAATTCTAGTCAACCTAAGATAGATAGAAACCAAAATTGAATTTAAGCATTAGCCTAAGATGACTTAATACCCAAGGAGTATTAAGTCCATAAGTAAAACCGTTAAAATCATGTCCAAGGTCTTCGACCTAACGACATACCATATTATTTGACATTTGAATTATGTGCATGTGGAAACTAAAATATGGGGTAAGTAAACTTAATTGGGTTTTCTTTTGTAGGTATGAATCATTTTCCGAGGTTCGACATGGTTGTAGAACCATCGCTTTCACTCAAGATGTGGTACAAAGACCTTTACGGGGATTATAAAAGAACCCTCAACAAATATGTGGGTGCCCTAACGGAACTACTCAACATGGTAGGTTTGCCCGAACAGATCGAAGTCATCACAGGTTATTGGGACAACGAGAAAATGGTATTTTGATTTGGAACTGATGAAATCACCCCGACAATCGAGAAACTTCGAGACTGCATCAACACAATTGGTACAGGTTTAGAAAGAAGGGTGAGAAAACAAGAAGACATTGATTCCTAACAAGCCATACGTCGAAGATATCACAAGATGGATTGGGTTGGAAAATGATTACGCTTATTGGGCCCAAGAATCTAGTGTATCATTTAGGGACGTCTATGTTAGATTTGGGAATGCAAGTTTTTATGCAAAGTATAACAAAGAGTTCAGAGTTACCTACAGGGAATAGAATGAAATCCGGTCTTTGGCATTTTCTGTCCACTATTGGGAACAATGGTCTTTCCACATGACCCAAGTCTAACTATCAACACTTGAGTGATAATGCTCGTAACCACTTTGTTCAACGGGTATTAGAATCAAGGGCAAGTGAAGTATTATCCTGTCACGCTAGTCATACTTTCAGACATGTATCGAGCCCTCGAAAAATGCAATGAATGATATCGCTACTTTCAAGGATGTAACATACTCCTTCAATGGTGGATCCTAAGTCATTTAGAGAAAGGGACTGGGACTTATGCACTGCATACCCTATATAATAAGAACATTCTCAGGGATTTGGACGATATGTTTTTTGGGCAAATCTGGAAAACCGAAAGACTAGAGAAAGATGGGCTCAAATTTATTAAGAACTAAGGGAAGAAGATCTCTAACGGATGCTTGACCGCTTCATCTCAAAGGATGTCATCGTAGGGGGCCGCAAACAACTCGTGCTTCCACTACCAGGTATTCGGGAAATCCGTACTTACGCACCCTTCCGAGTCCTACGACAATTCGGGAGAAGGCAAATCATGCCTTAAAAGGCATCCTATGATGCCTATGTGTATGACATTGGGGACTATAGAGGGGATGACGCTACAAAAATGCTAAGAGAATGAAAAGGGTCCAAGCGAATGAAAAAAGACACCATTGCTCCAAACCGGTTTGACACCGAATACGACGAAACTTATAAGGTTTGGTTGAAAAGTAATATACAAAGTATCTCCTCTCCAGTCCTAGACAATTGCGACAGCGTATAAAACAAAGAGGCCAAATCTATGATTGAACTAACAGAGGTAAAGCGGGACGCCTAAGAAATGCATGCTAAATTTCTCAAAAATCAAGATATCTTGAAAAGAAAACTCAGGAATTGGAAAGACTAAGGCACGATTTTGATGAGTTTGACTTATGGGTTAAACAAAAAATAGAGAGGATGCAATATGAGGACTGGGAAGAAAAAGGAAGTCATAGCGAGGGTTACCTACTGATGCTACGATACATGTTTCAGCAATAAAAGACATAAGAAAGCAGTAGAGAAGCAGGGCCATCAGGGACAACATAGTTTACTTCATCCCTGTGTAGGTTTTTCGATATGTATTTCAGTCATTATCATCCCCTGTGTGGGATTGCCTTTCTTACATTTTTGTACGTTTAAATGGCCCTTGCGTGGGTCTGTCATTTTATATTCTCTTCCTTATTTCCCCTTTTTATTCCCCTTGTGAATATTAACCATTCATAGGTGAAATTTCTTGGGGGGGGGGGTAATTAGATAGTTTAATTCCACACGTACATCTTTCAAATGCACTAGGCATACCCTTGGGATAAAAGGGTCCGCTGTATGTTTAGGATGCGATACGTGTGTATTTAACTATTTATGTGATATGTTGCTTTGAATGAGGGCATCGCTATCCCACTCATTTCCGTAAATTTCCAAAAAAAATATACACAAGTCACTACTACAAAGTCCGACCAAATTTTCTTAGTCTTGAGTTTCTCAACCAAAAGCAAACCTTACCACCAAATCCTAAAAAACACTACTCTATCATCTCAGGAAAGGTGAGAACCCAGCTATGGACAAAGGCAAGAACATTCAGACTGAATCAATCGGAGCCGCAAACCCACCACAAGAAGAGGAGATGGCGGCTACGATGTCGAAGTACGCTATTCTGGACAAGGAAACCATTGACATACGGAAGCAGCGCGGAAAGCGCCTATACACATAATGTTTCTCCCTGAGAGCCCTGAGTTGGAGAACAATGAAGAAAGTTATGAGGAAGCGATTGCTCGCAAAATTTCTCTCCAAGGATGTCTAGCAGAAGGGGACCAAAAAGTCACTCTCGACGCATACCCAAAAGAATAACGAATAAGGATGGAAGTCATTCCGTGCGCCCTCATTTTCGAGCACTATCTGTCTAGGCCTATGTTGAGGCTCATCGAACAAGTTTCTTCAGGTGGGATCAGGGGACATCTGCAAGACCTGTGAGTGTAATCCTAACAAGAAAGGGCACACAATAGAAGAGTGTGTGGAGTTTAAGAATGCGGTCCACGACTTGCTCAGTATGGGTAGTACCCCAAACAGTTGGGGTGACGGCGTCATCATTGCGTGTGATTAATCAAGGCTCGACATACCGATCACTGAGAAGTCTAAGTTCTATCGTTGCTTCTTTACGCCTTTCAAGAAAATAATATTGGAGGTCAAGTCAGAGTTAGTTCGAAACGGGGTCTTTACCCCTCTCTATAAGGACGTGGGATAGTTATATTCCATTGGAATCGAAGTTTGGAAACGTTTCCCTTATCATAGGGCCAATGATCATAGCATTGAAAAATGTCTTGCATCCCGCCACGACATGGAATACCTTGTCATCATAGGAAAGATTCGAGCCGAGTGTGTTCCCCGTGGCTGATGTGACGTTGAGGAGAAGAAGGGTTTAAATGGAGTCACCTTTATCTTTTCAAGCTTTTTGTTTGTTTTTCAATTCCCCTATAATCATCTAGAATGAATGAAACAAGTATTTCTTTGTACCCGAACTATGTAGGACCTGAATTCTCCTCGTGAGATACGTAGGCTGCCTTCCAAGACCTTGACCCTATCTTTTAAAATTTTCATTCTCCCCATTTATATTCCAAAAGGAAAAATGAGGCTCAGATCAACGGACGTCAAAAGAGATACAACAAAGAAGACCTTAGATCAACGTGATTTGATCTTTCTAAGACGACCTCCAAATTAAAACAAGCAAATTTCTTCTTGTCAGAAAAAAAGTAGTTTCCCCTTTACTCGTGGGTCGGCATGTCCTCAAACAAAGAATTTTTTGTGTGTTTATATGCTATATCAATGTGGTCCTTTGTGTTATGTATTTCGAGCTCAAACTAATAAATATGTCTTTGAATTGTTTTCCTCCCCAGGTACTTACAAACTGGTCTGTATCGATTAAACTGGTTGATCACCCCTATTTCACTAGATCTAAATGCCTGCAGATTCCTTTTCTAACCACAGTTCAGATAAGGGAAGAGCAGTAATAGGGGCCAACAACGAAGAAATAAGTCTAACTAACGTTGTGGTGGTTCAACCTACCATAGCCGACCAGAAGATTCTCGAGATGAGGGTGGAACTGCAAAGGAGAAAAGATTTGCCTCCACGAGGTTTTACTACCAATGTTTCGACTGATGGAAGGCCTCCGTTGTACTTTCCCTCTTCAAACATGGAACATGCTCAGAACCCGCCATCTAACCTACTCAAAACCCCTCAGTTATCGACTTAACCGCACAAAATCCTCAATACGCCTCAGCCTCCTACAAGACCCCAGCCCCTACTCAAATTAATAATTCTCAAATACCACCTCACCCTCAAAACACCAATCACCAAACTGCTCCACCCCCACAAAACACAAATACATTCAACCCCCAAACGTCCCTCGATCACCAAAATCAACATACTAACCCCCAAACCGTCCCACAAAATTACCAAGCTACTCAAAACTCCCTAAGTCCTTTCATTGCTCCACCACTACCCAGAAAAACCACCTTCTAAATTCCCTTTCCAAATGACCATGATGTGAATGGTTCTGAACTCGACCATTATGAGGAGCAAAAACGACAATGGAGATCGAAAGACGAGGCCGCAAAGATAGACATAAAGGAGGAGATTTGAAGGGCAATGAAGGAGCTTCAGTAACTCCTGAAGTCGCTGGTTTAAACTATGAAGACTTATACATTCATCCGAATCTGGACCTCCCAGAAGGGTTCAAGATGCCAAAGTTTGACACTTTTGGAGGAATAGGGAACCCCTTAGTGCATCTAAGGTCCTATTGTGACCAACTCGTAGAAGTTGGGAGAGACGAAGTTGTACTAATACAGCTTTTTAGCAGAAGTTTGAGCGGAGAAGCTTTGGAATGGTTTACATCATATGAGACCAGACAGTGGCCCAGCTGGAATGACTTGGATAAGGACTTCATTGAGCTATTTGCTTACAACGTAGAGATTCTTCCCGATCGTTATTCCTTAGAAAATATGAAGCAAAAGTCCAATGAAAGCTACAAAGAGTTTTCGTACAGATGGTGAAAGGAGGCAGCCAGAATTCGGCCTCCCATGTCTGAAAAAGAAATTGTTGAGGTATTTGTGCGGGTTTAAGAACCCGAGTATTATGACAGAATCAGGATGCTCATTGGAGCAAAATTTGCCGAGATAGTCAAGGTAGGTGAGACTATCGAGGATGGATTGAAAACCGAGAAGATTGTCGTGTTGCTGCATCGCCTGGGTCCTCAGGCTTGTCAAAAAAGAAAGGAGAAGATGTGTCAGTCATTTCTTATGAGGGAAAGAAGACCCCGAGAAAATCATCGTCATACCAAGGTCATTCTCAACCTTCCCAGAGTCCATACAAGGCTTGTTGCACTCAAGCCGATTATCAAAATGCCCCTCCTCCCATTTACAAAAACTCTCCCTCTTCCGGTTATAAAGATACAGAGCGTAGCTTGGTAAAAATCCTACTGAATGTGTCTCAAAAACAAAAGAGTCAATCAGCTTTAGCATCTAAGTTCGATACTTCTGTCCAAGGTTTTGATTACCATTCGAATTCATATTTCGGTGGTAAAGTTGGCTGGTCACCTCTGCTCGCTAGTTCCGGTTCGCTGGTAACTTCCTTTCGGCATTCGCTCGTCTTATTCGTCTTTAGTTTGCGCTTTGAAATCTACTATAACCTTCTTGTTTCTTTCTCTTTCACATGTCTCTTTCATCCTTGGGTTTGTTTTGTTGTTTTGATGTAAGTTGATATTTGTTGTGTTAATATGTCTTTGCGTTAAGATATGCCTAAATGTATTTTGGTTAAAGAGTTTAGCTCTTCCTTTTATTGGTGTTTTTGAAGTTTGCTTTCTAGCTGATTTTCACTCTCATTTGGTTGCTACTTGTTAGGTTTGCTAAGATATCATGTTATTATTAGTTTGATTCACATGTTTACCTTTTTCTTCATTTCGAGTCTAGTGTCTAAGAAGCAAGAAAAGAATGTTATTGGGAAAAAAGGAGCAAAGAAGCTAAAAAAAATTGAAGAAAAGATATCCTACTGATCGCCAAGACTACTCGGCGAGCCACCGAGTGGCTCTTTAGCTCGCCGAAAGTTCCAGCGTGCCAGCCTTGGGGAAGAATCAGTTTGGACACAGAAATGGGCATTCAACAGATTCCAAATGACTCGGCCAAAGGAACCTTGATCGCCTTTTTCACAGAACCCTGAGGACTGATGGCCAAGGCAAATTGGCGATGGATGAGAGCGAAGGGAAGATCACGGACCTGGTTGCCGAGGCGCGACTTACTTTGCCTAATGGTCCTAAAGTCTTATTGCTGATTTATTAAATCAGTTAATACTAAGAAACTTGTGAGTATTTAAAAGTTTAAAATAACTTGTAACTTCAAACACTTATTTATAAAATGATCATGGATATGTACGGCTATTTCCATACTTTTTTTATGAAATATGATTTACTTTTTTGGTAAGATTGAGTAAGAGTTAACGAAGTTTTAATAGTTTTCATAAATTATGAATTTTTCAGTCTATGAATGAAAAATACAATTCTTAAAAATTCAAATTCCAAGTTCAAAAAAAAATTCAACTTCATGTTGAAACGGCTAGCTATTTGATCAAGAAAAGACGAAATAAACAACTATAATAGTAGTACAGAAATTCCCCATACACAACAAGAAATCAGCCAACCATTTCATCAAGACCTTAGTTGTATCACAAGTTGGGTTATTCCAATGAAAAACATGTTGTTCCCCTTGTATTTCCTTAATTTTCACTTCACCTTTCTATCCATATTTCTTCAAGGAGTCATAGTATGTCCAACCTTTGTCTCTTAAAATATCCTTCTCTGTAGTGCATATCAGAATGTTGGAGTAAAAAATGTTGGACATCAAACTGTGGGAATAAAATATTGGCAAACATACTTGTCGAAATTACTAGCCACAAATATGAAAAATGGTAGACACCATTATGAAAGTTAGTATACACATTTGCGGAAGTAGGTAGTAAAAGTTTGATAGAATTTAGGTAAAGTTTTGTAGCCTAATTTTGCGAAATTGGCTACCAAATTTATGTCAAAGTTATTTACCTACAAGTTCAAATTGTTAGTTTTCATTGATGTCATTAGCGATAGAAAGAATAAATGAAGAACAATATAGAAAATTTTCTTCTTGTATTTCTTAATGATAAAACTATACAATTAGGTTGTATTTATACAAGTAAGATGACATATAATGGTAAACCCTAAAGGAATAGAATATTCTCAAGATCAAATGGAAAATAAAAAATCAAAAGAATATTTACGTGACAAAATTAGAAAAGCAAAAAAGAATATCTCGATATCTTTTATGTATGTGCAAAATATATGAAAATAAATCCAATAGCCTCCCTCAAGTTGTAGGGGAGGAAGAAACCCCCAACTTGCCTAAAAGATGACGATGCACGGTACGGTCAAGGACTTGGTCAATATGTCAGCTAACTTTGAAGAATATTTGACATAAGATAAAGAAATTAAGCCAGTGAGATATTGTTGACAGACGAAGTGACAATCAATCTCGACATACTTTGTCCGTTCATTAAAGACTGGATTTTTTGTGATATGAATCGCAGCAAGATGGTCAGAGTGAAGAGGTACTAGAAAGGAGATTGAAACTGAGAGATCATCAAATGGGAAAACCAACCAAGCAAGCTCGGCTACAACACTCCTTATAGATCTATACTCAACTTCAACAGAACAAAGAGAAATTAGTGTTTGTTTGTTAAATTTCCATTAAATACGAGAAGACCCAAGAGAAATATAAAATCCACTCACTGATATTCGTAAATCTGGGCAAGTACCACGTAGGAGTCACAAAAAGCCATCTATTTGAAAGAAGCAGATACACACATAAATAGACCAAGAACAGGATATTTTAGCAAATAACGATGATCCCGTAAAGCAGTTGCAAGATGAGGTTCACGAGGATCACACATATATTGACTCAGATGTTGCACTGTAAAGGATAAATCAACTCTTGTATGTGTGAGATAATTGAGTTTACCTAACAAACACTTATATAAAGTAGGATCTTTTATGGAAATCCCTTGATTTCCTAGTAACTTGACATTAGGATCCAAAGGTGAAGAAACAAGAGATAAATGTAGAGAATCAAACTCATGTAGTAAGTCCAATGTGAATTTCCTTTGGGAAATAATCATACCAGTAGGTTCTCCATAACCTACATCCCAAGAAAATAATGCAACTCCCCAAGATCTTTAATTTTAAATTCTTTGTCCTAAAAGAGTTTTAAAGCATGCAATTCAGCTTCATTGTTTCCTGTCAACAATATGTCATCCACATATACTGCCACAATAGAAAAATAATCGGCAGATTTCTTAAAAAAAGAGAATACGCATTCATAGAATGACTAAGACCTTTAAAATTGAGAGAAGAAGTGAGTTTAACATATCATTGTTTGGTTGCTTGCTTAAGTCCATAAATGGATTTTTAAGCAAACAGACATGGTTAGGAGAAAGAGGTGCAAGACCAGGAGGAAATTTCATGTAAACCTCTTCATTTAAGTCACCATGTAGAAAAGCATTGTTCACATCTAATTGAAACAAACCTCATTCATTCTTTAGTTCAATAACTAAAATAAATGTGATGGTGGTCAGCTTGACTACTGCAAAAAAAAATTCATTATAATCAATACCTTCTCTCTGCACATCACCTCTAATGACTAATCTAGCTTATAGTCTTTTAATACATCCATCAGAGTGTTGTTTTACCTTATAACTCATTTAGATGGAAAATACTTCTTACCTGTAGGCAGCACAACAACATCACATGTGTTTTTAAGGCTTAAAGTTGTAATTTCTTTATCCATGACTTCCTGCTGACCCGGATGGTGAGCTACCTGAATATAGCTAACAGGTTACTGAATACTAGTAATGGAATTGAGCATAACTTGATTATTAGAAGATAAATCACTAAAAGATAATGAATCAGGAGTAACAGGACTTAGGAAACAAGAAGAAGTCACATCAGTAAGATGGAGAGCATTGGAAATATAGTCATCTAAGTAATAAGGTTTCTTGTGATTTCTGGAAGGTTTTCTGAGTATAGTTTGAACAACAGGTAATGGAGAAGAAGGTTTAGGGGATAAATCAGGAGAGGAATTGATATATGAAGTGAATTTGGAAGGAGACAGAGATTTAGAAGGACCACTAGATATTGGGACATTATCAAAATCAGAAGAACAATGATGATTTGAATTTGATGTGGAAAAATGAGATTCTAAGGGATCATCAAAAGCTATGGTAGTAGTAGAAGGAAATAAAGTAGAACATAAATCAGAGCGTGAAGAGAAAGGAAAATACTCTTCATGGAAAATAACATTATTAGAAACTGAAATTTTCTTGGTTTGTTGATCCAACACTTTTTAGACCTTTTTTCCATATGGATATCCTATAAACACATAAAGTGAACCTTTAGGATCAAATTTAGTTCTATGTAAAGGAAGGATAGAGACAAAACACAAGCAACCAAAATATTTTAGATGAGAATAAGATGGTTTAACTTTTAACAAAACCTCAAAAGGAGTTTTTGAATTCAAAACATTGGAAGGAAATCTATTTATAATATAAGTAGTTGTTAACAAGCAATCCCCCCCAATAGCTAATAGGAAGGTGAGATTGATATAAAAGAGCTCTTGATGGATCATATAAATGTTTATGTTTTCTCTCCACTACTCCATTTTGTTGTGGAGTATGGACACAAGTAGTTTGATGAATAATTCCCTTGGGAAAAAAGTTAAATTGAATTTTCCCACAACCCAATTCAAAAGCATTGTCAGTTCTTATAATTTTAACTTTGGAATTGAATTGTCTTTCTACCATAGAAATACAAGATTGAAGGATAGAGAATGCATTTGATTTAGTACCAAGTAGATGAGTCCAAGTAGCTCTACTAAAATCATCAATAATTGTAATAAAATACCTATACCCTTTATGTGTGGTAGATATATAAGGGGCCCAAGCATCAACACGACTTAGGTCAAAAGCAGCCTTGGTACAACTAGAACTAGAAGGAAAAGATAATTTTTGTTGTCTTACCATAGGACAAATAACACAAGGATAAGATAACTTTGAACAAGATTTAGAAAACTGAAAAACATTATTAATATTACTCATTGGAATATGGCCTGATCTATAGTGTCATAGCTTCTCTTTTTTACATTGGAATAAAAAACTAAAACAAGAAGTAACACATTTATTAAAGAAATTGAAAACAATAGACAATGAAGATTGGAACTGGGTAGGCTCTTTGTAGAAACTATTGGATGACTTGACTTGAAGATATATAAACCTCCTTTTTCTTTACCAAGCACCAGATGCCTCTTCAACGAAGGGCCTTATAACATGAAACAAGTGTAGGAGTAAAAATCACATATTATTGAAGTTGTTGACATAATTTGTGAATCGAGATAAGATTGAATCTGAAAGAATGAATATAGAGAACATATTGCAGAAATAGGTTGGATAAAAAGAGAAACAATTCTCGAATGAGTGACATTTACTTTATGAGAATTAGGTAGAGTTACCATGATAGGTTAAGGTAAAAGAATGAAATTAGTGAAAAAACTTTTATCAAAAGTCATAAACTCAGATGGTGCACTATCTAACATCCAATAATAAGTGTCAACTTAAAACAGATAAGCATAAGACTTAAAGAGCTTGGTCATACCGCACAAGTGAGGTTTGCAGATGAATTAGTAGACCCATCATTCTTTTGATTTAGTTTTTGCAAAAGTTGTAGATGTTCTGCCACATTTTCTTGACCGAGAAAATTGATATCTGAATCATTTTCCCCTCCTTGATGAGTACCTTCTCCTGTACTTAAAACATTGCTTTCGATGGTACTCTTTTGATACTTCTTAGATTATTGAACTTGAAATCTGAAGAAAACCCATGAATATAATAACAATGGTCAATAGTGTGTACTGTTTTCTTAAAATTGTTGCACAACATATAAGATTTCTTTATGGAATTTCCTTGTTAAATTTTGTATCGTTTAACCTCCTTTCTATTACAGTACCAACAAGAAAGGATGTTGATTCTCTTGGATAAGCAGGAGTACCATGAACTTCCCTTTGTTATTCTTCTTGAATTAAAAGAGAATAAGCCTGGCAAATTGTAGGAAGAGGGGAAGATAAGAAAATATTATGTATAACCCCTACGAAAGTATCATTTAGACCCTTAAGAAACTGAAGCAACCTTTCATCTTGATGAGCTTTTATACTCTTCTCTTTTGCTCCATATACACACGCACAACTACAAGCACAAAATATGTTTAGTGCATCTAACTCATCCCACAAATCTTCATTTTTGTGAAATATGCAGAGATATTATAATTTCCTTGAACTAGAAAATTTAAATCTTTCTGAAGTTGAAACAATTTGGTACCATTAGCCTGACCAAACCTATCTTCCAGGTCAGACCATAAGACTGTGGCGCTTTTAGAGTACAAGAGATACTCAACAATTTCTTTTGATTGAAAATTGAGTAACCAGGACAAGATCATATCATTACGTCCTGACCAAGCCTTTTGAAGAATTATATCAGTAGGAACAAATAGAGATCCATCATTACATCTTGACCAAACCTATTGAGGAGTTATATCAGTAGGAACAAATAGGAATTCATCAATTGATCCTAGTTTGTTCTTCGCTGAAAGGGCTATAACGTCAGCCTTTCTCCAGCCACCATAACTCGTACCGTCAAATACAGTGGAGACAAGGTTCATGCCGGGATGATCAGAAGGGTGAATGTAGAAAGCATATGATAAATCAAATGCATTAATTGCGGAACTCTATCACTCATTTCTCTGATTTGAGTCTGTATGATACAATTCAACAATTTTTTAAAATATAGAAAAAAATGAAAACGGAAGAACTTTTAAGAATTTTTTTTAAAAATTAACAATGCTCTCTTACTATGAAAGAGTAAATGAAGAAAGTATAGAAAATTTTCTTCCTGTATTTCTGAATGAGTAAAACTATACAATTAGGTTGTATTTATACATGTAGATGACAATTCATGGTAAAACCTAAAGGAATAGAATATTCTCAAGATCAAATGGAAAAGAAAAAATACCAAAAGAATATTTATGTAACAAAATTAGAAAAGGAAAAAGAATATCTCTATATCCTCTACGTACATGCAGAATATATGAAAATAAATCCAATAGTGACATAAAATTGGCATAATTTTTCTTATATAGATCATTTATGCTCATTTGTAAGGACACACCAGAGAAGCAATAGAAAGTAGAGAGAGTAATTCACAAACTACTTCTTAGTTTGTTAGAAAATAGTATGTAAATAATATTATTGTGAATTATAAGAAATAAAAGAGTGTTGAGTAGTAGTCTTTTGACACTACCAAGTTTTTCATCAATATTATTATATTACTTATTTGGGTATCATATTTACCCCATTAAAATATTTTGTGTCGTTATTACTCTTTTCCTATTGCTAAGTTTGGACATTATCCTGGGTGTGATTATCATTTTGTCCAACTTGGTATCAGAGTCATGACAAATAATAGTCAATTGTCCTTTCAATACCCCACTTCACAAGATATAATTATGAAAATGGTGTCTACGAATGAAAGCCATTTTTGGCTCTCAAGATGTTTGGGACATTATAGACAATGCGTATACAAAACCCTCTAATGAGTAAACTTTGTTATAAAATGAAAAGGAGGTTTTATTAAAAATAAGAAATAAAAGACCAATAAACCCTCACTCTCATCCATTAATGTTTGGCTGATGGCATGTTTGAGAAGGTGGCTGATGCAACCATCTCAAAAGAAGCTTGGGAGATTTTAAATAACACTCTTCAAGGAGTTGATAAAGTAAGGAAGATAAAATTTTAAACTCTAAGGGATGACTTTGAAGTTTTAAAAATTAAAGAATCTGAATCTATTTCGGATTTTTGTTCAAGATTGATGGCTGTTGTAAATCAACTTAAAAGATACATAAAGAAATTAGATGATATGGCTGCGGTAGAAAAAATCCTTCGTTCTTAAACACCGAAATTTGATCATATGGTGTGTTCTATTGTGGATTATAATGATTTAGACTTTATGACGGTAGAAAAATTGGAAGGTTCTTTACTAGCCCACAAAGAGAAAATGAAAAGGAGAAAATAAAGCCACCAGAGCAACTTCTGAAAACTTATACATGCTTCGAAGGATTTGAAGGTGAGAAAAGTTACAAAGGAAATGGACAATGGAGAGGTCGTGGAGGCTGTGAAAGAGGAAGAAGTTATACCAATAAAGTCAATAATGAAGATAAGTTACCAGTCATTCAGAGGTCGTGGTCATGGTCGTGGTCAAGAGAACGTAGACGACGTGGAGCCTATCGAGGTACAAATGAAATGAGGTATGAAAAATCTAAAATTGAGTGTTACAACTGTCATAAAATTAGGCATTAGTCTTAGGAATTTTGTAGTAATGTTGAAGAAAAAGTTAATCTTGTTGACAACAATAAAGATGAAGATGAGTCAATGTTGTTATTAACACTCAAAGAAGAAGATAGAGATGATTGAAGCTCATGGTATCTTGACATTGGAGCAAGCAATAATATGTGTGTCCATAAAGATAAATTTGTGGAGATAAAAACGACGGTGAAAGGTAATGTGTCTTTTGGAAATAAATCAAAGATTCAAATTGAAGGGGTACGTACTATTTTGATATCTTATAAAGATGATGGCCATAAATTGATTAACAATGTTTATTATGTGCAAAAAAGAAAAGTAATATTTTGAGTCAAGGTCAGATTTTTGAAAATGGATATAATATTCACATGAAAAATATGTATCTTTTTAGTAGAGATTCAAGTAACAACTTAATTTCTAAAGTTCATATGACAAAGAATAGTTTGTTTCTTTTGAATCTTCAAACTATCAACGCAAAGTGTTTGAAGGCTAATGTCCAAGAAGATTCATGGTGTTGGCATATGAGATTTGGAAACTTGAACTTTGAAGCGCTCAAATTAATGGGAGTCAAGAACATGGCAGATGGGATACAGTCAATCAACCACCAAATCAATTGTGTGAAGCTTATCGTCTTGGAAAACATAGGAGGAGGAGTTTTCCAAAGGAGAATACATCGCGAACAAGTAAGCCACATCAACTTGTACATACTGATGCATGTGGTCCAATCAATCAACCTTTTTTGGTAAAATAAAATACTTCTTGCTCTTTATTGATGATTTCAATAGAAAGACTTTGCTATACTTCTTGAAGCAAAAATCTGATGTTTTTGTTGCCTTTAAAATTTTGAAACACTTGTAGAAAAAGAAAGTGGCGATTAAATAAAAGCACTAAGGTCCGATAGAGGGGGCGAATTCACATCAAAAGAATTTAATGACTTTTGTCAATCTCATAGAATTCGTCGCCCTCTATGGTACCTTACTCGCTGATATACCATGGTTTCACGGTATTATTAATACTTTTTCCTTAAGTTTAGTGTGTCCAAAAGCCTTTTTGTGCTAATTTTTATGTAAGTTTCTCTTTATTTGCAGGAAATTTGTCTAAAAGAGGAATGCGGAGGTTTTTGAGCGAGAAATACAGAAAAGTACCACCTACGGAGCTTGTGACGGTTCGTCGTGCCCGTGACGGTCCGTAGGTGGCATCGTAGTGCTGCTGCTAAAGGAAGATGGGGAAGTCTGACCAAGTGTGGGGTTACGGAGTGCGTGACGGACCGTCGTATCCATAACGGTCCTTCCTGCTGGTTCGTCATGAAGTTCAGAGAAGTAGTCCCAGTACCCAAATTCTAAGAGTTTAAGTTTTTTGGAACGGAGACCCTCGACGGATCGTTATGCCTGTGACGATCCGTCATATCTGCCGTCGAGGGTAATGGAGAGAGCACCAAAAGAAATTGCACAAGTATGGGACAACGGAGTCCATTACAGTTCGTCGTGACCACGAAAATCCGTCGCGAGGTCCGTCGACCCAGCCGCGTTTTGACAGATTTCCAGCTAATAGAGTCCTTATTTAATTAGGTTTTTATTTTTTATAAATAGTTCGAAAAACCTAATTTTTGAAGTTAGACCCTGGATTATTTTTAGACTATTTGTTAGACTCTTGATTATTTTAGACCTTTTGGGAGATCCTTGATTATTTTGAGATTCTTGTAATTGATTGTTGGTGATTTTTGTTGATTAATCAAGCAAACTTTCGAATTTTACTCTTTCTCATTGAAGTAAGTACATCAATTCTTATACCATATATTTGAATATTGTGATTATGACTATGGGTAACTAAACTCCATAACTAGGGTTGTGGGAACCATAGGCGAATAATGAGGTAAAACCTAAATAAAATAACAATTCTAGAATAGTGTCTTGTAGAAAAAGAAAGTGGCGATGAAATAAAAGCATTAAGGACCGATAGAGGGGGCGAATTCACATCAAAAGAATTTAATGACTTTTGTCAATCTCATAAAATTCATCGCCCTCTAATGATACCTTACTCGCTGATATACCGTGGTTTCAAGGTATTATTAATACTTTTTCCTTAAGTTTAGTGTGTCCAAAAGCCTTTTTGTGCTTATTTTTATGTAAGTTTCTCTTTATTTGCAGGAAATCTGTCTAAAAGAGGAATTTGGAGGTTTTTGAGCGAGAAATACAGAAAAGTACCACCTACGGAGCTTGTGACGGTTTGTCGTGCCCGTGACGGTCTGTAGGTGGCATCGTAGTGCAGCTGCTGAAGGAAGATGGGGAAGTCTGACCAAGTGTGGGGTTACGGAGTGCGTGACGGACAGTCGTATCCATAACGGTCCGTCCTGCTAGTTCGTCATGAAGTTCAGAGAAGTAGTCCTAGTATCCAAATTCCAAAAGTTTAAGTGTTTTGTAACGGAGACCCTCGACGGACCGTTGTGCCTGTGACGATCCATCATATCTGCCGTCGAGGGTAATGGGGAGAGCAGCAGAAGAAATTGTACAAGTATGGGATGACGGAGTCCATTACGGTCCGTCGTGACCACGACTATCCGTTGCGAGGTCCGTCGACCCAGCCGCGTTTTGACAGATTTCCAGCTAATAGAGTCCTTATTTAATTAGGTTTTTATTTTTTATAAATAGTTTGAAAAACCTCGTTTTTGAAGTTAGACCCTGGATTATTTTTAGACTATTTGTTAGACTGTTGATTATTTTAGACCTTTTGGGAGATCCTTGATTATTTTGAGATTCTTGTAATTTATTGTTGGTGATTTTTTGATGATTAATCAAGCGAACTTTCGGATTTTACTCTTTCTCATTGAAGTAAGTACATGAATTCTTATACCATATATTTGAATATTGTGATTATGACTATGGGTAACTAAACTCCATAACTAGGGTTGTGAGAACCATAGGTGAATAATGAGGTAAAACCTAACTAAAATAACAGTTCTAGAATAGTGTCTTGCATGTATTGATAATTCTTTCGCTTAGAAGTCTTTTTAACGGATGGCCAACGTTAGAACTCGCCTAAATGCTACTTGCCGGACAATGGAGGTAGATAATAGTAAAAGATTTATCAACATAGATTTAGTGTATACTATCTAATAGGCTAGTATTGATTGGTACGAGGTAATAACTTAGTCAAATATCGAATGCGATGCTTAATATGAGGTAAAGATAAGGGTTAGGAAAGCAACACACGTAGCCGGACCAAGGTGCGGAGTGAGATTTTCTAGATGCCGGACCAAGGATTTAGAAATACATAACTTATCACTTTGCATGCAAGATACTAGGAAAGAATTGTTATAGTTAGAATTCTCAAGTTATGAACCTGTGGGGAACACGTAAACCCTAGTTACTTTGATTAATTGATTAAACTCCAACATTCTAAGCTATTAGTTGTCTCCTTTAATTTCGCTAGTTATTTTCATTTATTTAGAAATAGAAAACCCCCCTTTTATCATTTTTACTTTCCAAGGAAGTAATTGACTGAACAATAGTAATAATAGATTGAAGTTAAGTCTAAACTATTTTCCTCGTGGGAACGATCCCAACCTCATTAGTTGGGTTATTTACTTGACACGACCGCTTTACTTCTTGAACTTGAAGCGCTCAAATTAATGCGAGTCAAGAACATGGCAGATGGTATACAGTCAATCAACCACCAAATCAATTGTGTGAAGCTTATCGTCTTGGAAAACATACGAGGAGGAGTTTTCCAAAGGAGAATACATCACAAACAAGTTAGCCACATCAACTTGTACATACTGATGCATCTGGTCCAATCAATCCACCTTTTTTGGTAAAATAAAATACTTCTTGCTCTTTATTGATGATTTCAATAGAAAGACTTTGCTATACTTCTTGAAGCAAAAATCTGATGTTTTTGTTTCCTTTAAAATTTCGAAACACTTGTAGAAAAAGAAAGTGGCAATGAAATAAAAGCATAATGGTCCGATAGAGGGGGCGAATTCACCTCAAAAGAATTTAATGACTTTTGTCAATCTCATAGAATTCGTCTCCCTCTAATGGTACCTTACTCGCCTCAACAAAATGGAGTTGCAGAAAGAAAGAATAGGAAAGTTCTTAATATGGCTAGATGTATTTTAAAGCTAAACATGTACCAAAATAATTTTGGGCTGAGGCTGTTTTTTTTTATTTTTATTTGACCAATAAGTCTCTAACAAAAAATGTACGAGATCAAACAACTCAAGAAGCATGGAGCGAAAGAAAGTCAGGTGAAGCACTTGAGAATCTTTGGGATCATATCCTATGCTCATGTTCCACATCAAGGGAGAGCTAAACTTGACGATCATAGTGTTAAGTATGTGTTTGTTGCCTATGATGCAAGTTCAAGTGGCTACAAATTGTACAATCCAAGTAATAACAGGGTGGTGGTGAGTCGTGATGTTGAATTTGATGAAGAAGCATCATGGAATTGGGAGACTTTGAAAGAAAAAATATATGATTTTCTTCCATACTTTGGATATGAAGAAGAACAAGAGACTATGGCACTTGCACAGGATACAACCCCATCTTCTTCACAAGAAAATATTGCATCTCCATCTTCTCAAGAGAGTTCAAGTGAAAAAGCACATCGGATGAAGAGCATTCATGAACTCTATGATGACACAGAAGAAATTACTAATTTAGATTTTTTGGGTTGTCTCTTTGCTGATAGTGAACCAATGAATTTTGATGAAGATGCTACTGACAAAAGGTGGAGACATACCATGAAGGGTAAGATCCAGTCAATAGAGAAAAACAACACTTGGGAATTAACAACTCTTCCCAAGGACCATCGAGCAATTAGAGTCCAATGGGTACACAAGACGAAGAAAATGCCCATGGAGAGGTAGAGAGATACAAGCCAAGACTTGTGGCTAAAGGCTACAAACAAAGGCATGACATCGATTATGAGGAAGTCTATGCATCTGTTGCCCGCATGGAGACAATCCGTCTATTGATATCTTTAGTGACGTAAATGAAGTGAAAGATCCATCAACTAGATGTCAAATTGTTTTCCTTGAATGGATATCTTGAAGAAGAAGTCTATGTTGATCAACCATTGCGTTTTGTGGTTAATAATCATGAAGATAAGATGTTGAGATTCAAGAAAGTCTTATATAGGTTGAAGCAAGCTCCACGAGCTTGGAATAGTCATATTGACAAATACTTTTAAGACAATGGGTTTACTCGTTATCTCCATGAATATGCTCTTTACATTAAAGTTCATACTAATGGCGATATTCTACTTGTCTGTCGTTATGTTGATGATCTCATTCTTATGGGTATTAACCCAATTTTATTTGAAACTTTCTAGAAAGCTATCTCCCTTGAGTTTGAAATGACGGACGTAGGACTTGTGTCATATTGCTTGGACCTAGAAGTGAAGCAAATTGAGGAAGGCATCTTAATATCTCAAGAAAGCTATACAAAGGAGATTTTGAAGAAGTTCAACATGTTTGATTGCAACCCTAAGAACACCACAATGGAAAGTGGAACAAAATTGTCAAAGTTTGACGATGGAGAAAAAGTGGATTAGACTTTGTTCAAAAGTCTCGTAGGAAGTCTGAGTTACTTGACATGTACAAGACATAATATACTCTTTGCAGTTAGAGTAGTAAGTCGCTTCGCGGAAGATCCTACCTCCACTCACTTGAAGGTCGCTAAAAGAATTCTTCACTACCAAAAAGATACAATCGACCTCGGGCTATTTTATTCTTCTTTTGATGATTTTAATCTTGTGGGATATGTGATAGTGATTATGCGAGATGTTATTGATAGAAAAATCACATCGATTTTTTTTGTTTTTCTTGGGTGATTGTGTTATTTCTTGGATTTCAAAGAAACAATTAATTATTACTCTCTCGACTTGTGAAACTGAATATGTGGCAGCCACATCATGTACGTGTCATGCTATTTGGTTGAGGAGATTGTTGAAGGAACTCAATTTGCCGCTAATGTAAGCCACAATGATTTGTGTTGATAACAAATATGCGCAAGCACTTGCAAAGAATCCGGTGTATCATGATCAAAGCAAGCACATAGACACAATGTACTACTTTTAATTGAGAATGTATTGTCAAGAAAGAGATATAGCTCAAGTATGTGAAATTACATGATCAAGTTGCAGATATCTTTACAAAGTCTCTAATGTTTTAAAATTTTCAGAGATGAGATCAAGCTTTGGAGTAAAAAAGAAAAATCAAAATTAAGGGATTTATGGGAATAAAATATTGACAACCATACTTGTTGAAATTACTAGCCACAAATGTGAAAATTGGTAGCCACCAATGTAAAAGTTGGACACAAGGAAAATTGGCCAGCACTTATCGAAAAGAATCAGCAATTCTATATTCATACCACATCTACGGGTGACCAAAATCAAACCGCAAAATGTCCCAAATAGAAAAATCAACCCAAACCGCATAAAAACGCGACTATATATCATTTAGTTTGATTTTGCATTGAGTTTTAAAGAACCAGAACCAAATTGAAATATAAATGTTATAATTTTCTATATAAGTGTTCTATAGAAATATCTCTAACATTAGTGATTCTTGATGTAATATTCAATAGGAATATATAGTAGAATTTATTTTTATTTGTTTTGAATTATGCTGTTGTTTCGACTTCTTCTAAAGATGGTAAAAAATTACATCAAGATGTTGAACGCATGCATATATGTATGTATGTATCTATATCTATATATGTATTATGCATTTATGTACTTACGTATGTATGTATGCCTAACCGATCGGTGACCCTTTAAAGTTGATACCAATTTTACTTAGACACCTTAACTAAGCTTTTTTCATTTCGTTGTGTTATTTTAATACCTTTTGTTGACATGACATAGTAAGTGCAGTTTCCTCAATACCAGCGCGTGAAAGATTCATTGAATCATTTTTTTTATTTTATTTTATTCATTTTTCTTCTCCATTTTTCAACCACCATTTCCCAAAACTTGAACTCTTTCAATGGAAAGATAGGTTTGACGATGCTTCAGATAATAAAATCAAATTTTGACGCGAAGAGATTTCACAAAAAAAAAAAAGAAGAAGATGAATTTTAACTCATTAGAAGACCCATGATTCATGTAGTCGTAAAGAAGAAGAGTAGCAAAAAGTCATGGATTTATGAATAATCTCAACTTAAAACAATCGTCAAACTAAGTCAAATTCGATGATTGTCACTTCTAGAATTTGTTAGCACTTTTTCCTCTTCAATCACAAATCTTGAAGAAGATGATGGGTGGGTGGG
>NC_028641.1:65270064-65295904 GCF_001406875.1 Solanum pennellii
GATGGGTGGGTGGGAGGGGGATGGAGAAGAAAATATGGGTGGGGTTAGGATGGGCATATCAGAGGCGGATAAGACACTGTGTGGGTGGGGCTGGAAGAATAGAGAAAACGATCTGGGTGGGTTCTCGTGGGTTGGGGTGGGTTGGGCAAATCAGGGTGGGGTTGGTTTATTTTTTATTTTTTGTGCAAAAATCCACATGTCATTTAGTCACTTGTCACTTATTTTTCTATTAAAAAAATCATTATTTGAGAGTTATTTTAACATATATGCCACATGTTTTTATTTAATTTGTCACTTTGACACGTCATCGGCGAGTGTGTTACATATATCTTATATATTTAACTGATTGTTTAGAAAATGTTAAATGACATTAAAAGATATGACATGAATTGTCTAAAATGAACAAAACATAGTTGAGGTGCCAAAATAAAACTAGTGTCACCTTTAGGAAGTCACTGATGAGGCCTATGTTTGTATTTGTATACGTGTCAAGAATTGTTGATCCAAAGTTAAGTGGACATGTTTCTACCTTATCATTTAAAAACTTGTTGGGTTGGGATATTAGGTAAAATCAATTTTTTGTCTACGAAAATTCAACTACAAAATCTAGTTATTTGAATCTAACACTAGAAAAATGTACTAATGTAGTGCCCATCCTTTTCTTTATAATTGAATAAACATTAAATTAAATTAATTAGTGGACATCAAGAACATTAATAATAGTTGGGAGAAGGCATAAATATAGATCCTAGACTATGATCGAAATTGCAGAGACACGTCCTAACTAAACAAAGGTCCTATTACCCCCGAACTCATATTATATATAATTTTATGCATCTTTTGGCCTACATGGAACACTCCGTGACTCCACGCAATTGAGGTGCGTGAGAGATACTTGGACGTCACATAAGCTAAATGGTGTACAAAATTATCTTTAAAAAATGAGTTCAAGGAGGTAATAGGACCTTAGTTTAGTTAAGATGTGTGTCTGAGATTTAGGTCATAGTCTAGGAGGTATTTGTACCTTTTTCCATAATAGTTCATTGACTCATTTTGCATGATGTTTTTAAAGACCCTCGTGTATTCATTTCGAGAACGAGGACATTAATTGAGTTGGACCCTCGCCAAAGATGTTATAACCCTCAAATGGATATTATTACGGCACATCAGAAGTGACTTTCTCCTTGACATTTGAGGTTGAGCCGAAATTTATCGAAGGTAGAATAGATAGTGGAGCAGCAGGACATTATATTCATATTTTATTTTTTAGATTAGATACTGATATGAAATTAATTTTTTCAACCTCCTACATTTCAAAAGTCGTGCAATCTTCTTTGATGAAGATACACCAATATCAGATGTCAATTTTTTTATTGTGTTTTTCAATGCCTTAACACCATAAAGAAAATAATCATGTTTTTGTTGGCATACTTCCCATAGACAGAAAATACATTGTTGCTTAGAAGAGAAAGCAACAAAATATTCAGCATTTGTTGTTTATCATGTTTAATTTGAATTATATTCAATTCAAGAAAGTAGATATCACATGTTTAAGTTATGTAATTCAAGAAAAATAAAATGAGCCACTATAATTATGTCTCACGTCAAAGTTAAGTGACAATTTAAATTAAATTAAATGAGTCATTACAATTATGTCATGTGTCAAAGTTACGTGACAATTCAAATCAAGCTAAATGAGCCACTACAATCCTACTAAGTATGTATATGACATGTTCTAACTAATCAAATCAGAATTTTCATCAAAAAATATGATTCTTCGATTCAAACCGACCAATCAAATCACATATATACATCACTTTCTATAAATATAAATAAGAATCTTCATACACTATTATTTATGAGTGTAGATTTTAATCATAAAATTATTATTTGACTTAGTAAAACATGCATATAACAACCATGTTAACCTTTCCTACACCTAACCTTAACCTTCTTGGGATCATTAGCATTTTTTTCTAACTGATGAAAATACTTTATAGAAGTAAATATTTGATAATGGATAAGGATCCGGTCAAGTAATGTTTAACGGCCTTATACATTCATGTCATGTGTATTGTATAATAATTTATGGTTGAGATCCATTAAATTATATATTCATTAATTATAATAATAAAAACAAAAAAGTTGTCAACTTTTTTAATTTTTTAAAAACTATCAAAATAAAGCAATTATGTATATCCAAGCTAATATTTTCAAGGAAAAAAATTAAGATTGACAGGAATATGCAAACTTTTCTGACATTTTACCCGACAAACTTGTTCAGGAGTAATTTCACACATGCTTTCTCCAAATTCTTACATAACTTCCAAGAATAGATCAAATTTAAAAACATAATTGTGTTCTAAATTATAATTTGATTAAAGAACATGATAATACATTTTTTTAAAAAAAAGAAATACTTAATTGGAGGTTTTCAAATAATTATACAAAACATATTTATTCAGATTTTTTAAAAAATGTTGCATCTTTTAAAATTAGTATAATATAAAAAATCCAATAAAAGTACAAGATTTAGCAGGTTAAAAGGTTGGAAAATCCACATATTTCCGTGATTCTTATTTTTTGATTGAAAATATTAGTTAGGGTACACTTAATTGGTTTATTTGATAGTATTAAAAAAATAAAAATAATTGATGTTTTGCTTGTTTTTATTATAAACATGAATATGTAGTTTGAAAATACATGCTTGTCATGAAAAGATTATTGGTAAAATGTGAAAATATTAAATTAAAAATAGCTAAAATTACAATTATTGTTGTTATTATTATTGCATAAATATATTTTCAAAATGAGTTACGATATCGAAATTGGAAAATCCGCACAATTTAAATAATATCGAGTAAAAATTTGGAAATTTTCCCTCCAAACTTCACTCGAGTTTAACAAAAATGTTTAAAAACTTAATAAAGAGCCTGTGTCAGGACAAACCCAATAAATATTATACTTTTTTTATCACAATTTAGGTGACACGTGAAAAGATATGTAATACTTCTTTTTTTTAAAAAATAATGTATATAAAGCAATAAAGTATAAAATAATAATTAAGTAAAATCCTTAAAATTACAAAATTACCCCAGACATATATGTTAATGAAGTCATACCTTGCTTGCAGCCTCTTATCAACTAAAGTATAATAGTAAAGTAATTTATGAAGTTAAGTGTATTTAAGGGCGTGATTATATTTTAGTAGTCAAGTTTAAAGTGTAAGAATGATGTTGCCAAAGTCAAATAAAGAGACGATCCACTTATCATTGGTTAATTCAGCATCCTTTGTATTGATCAAGCTATGTGGTGAATCCAACTACATTCCATGGAGAACCCAGATTGTTTGTCTCCTTCAAAGTCACGATTTGTTTAAATTCGTCGACGGAACAATTCAAGAAGAAGAAAAAGAAGAAGAAGATGATTATAACTTGCAAAGGAAAAGGAATGATGAGTTGGTTAAAGCATGCATCTTTGGTTCTCTTGGTGATCAACTTCTTCAGGATAAAGCCATTCATGAATTAGATACTGCTAGACAAGTTTGGTTGGTTTTAGAGCAACGTTACACCCCTAAACCTAAATTTGAAGGTACCTACAAAATCCCCTTCTTTATTAGTATATATTTGTTTGCTGATAATATATATAAAAATTTGAGGTGTGAAAAACATTTTCATATATATAGTTATAGTTATTTAATATTTATAATACAAATACAGGGTCTACAGAAAAGCCCACATATCTCTTCTCTGATAGTAATCCATGAAGAACTGATTTCAAAATAAAATCACAAAGAAATCCCTTTAAACTTATTTTATATACCACTTTTACATTAATTATATTCACGTTTTTTTAACATCATGCATAATAACATTTACAATCTTCACTACTCTTTATTTTTATGATAATTCTTTATATTTTTTTATTAGAAAAATAACACTATCTATATACGTGTAATTTTTATTTATGAGTTTATTTGACAAATTCTTATATTTATTTATGTTTTGATTTCTCTAGTATTGAATTATATATTTTTTGACAACTTGTATTTTGTATATCAATTAAAATGGAAATAACTTTAATATTTTAACATTTAAGAGTGATATGTACTTAAATGAAGTGATATATGAATAATAAATCTTCTTTTACTTTGACAAACGGAAGATAGAAGTTATATTAAGCCAAATAAGATGAAAACTTAAAGTTTAAATACATTTGATATCATCATCAAAATGCACACACAAGAATATATAATCTAAAATGATATGAAAATTTTATTTTTAAAAATGAATAACTAAAACCTGCAAATAAAATATAAAAAAAAATAAAAGAAGAATATTTTTATAAACAAACAACTTATTTTTAAAATTTATGCAAGACACATTATTTTAAATATAAAAAATCAAACAATCAATAAAAAATAATCTCAACATAACATATCTCATTATAATTGATTCCATTATAATTTGTATTCGAATCAAACCACCATTAAATGATAAGATTTATAATTGAAACGTTCTAGAGAGTTATTTGTGTCCTTGAAATATAAATTAGATATTTAACTAATAGTAATATATTTTACACACATATTACATTATTTATACACACATTATGTATTTTATAATTATGAAAAGTAGTGGAAATCAAATAGGGACCATTGATTTCATATTTGCTTTTTCTAAAATTTGTCATATTACATTATACTTTATCATTATTGATACTAGATAACTTGATTGTCTAAAAAAATAGTAAAATGCTAAATACTTAGATAGTATTATAAAATAAAGATACTAGAAGTTAAATAACACAGAAAAAGAGAAAAAAAAAGTAGTAATATTAGTTTATATATATATATATATATACTAGAAGGATGACCCCGTGCATCGCAACCACTAGTCCTCTCCGACTGTCCGTCTACCTGTGGATTAAAAATTGTACTAAAAGTGAGTTGTGTGCCCAATTCATCGTGCAACTTCCTCCAAAACTTGGATGTGAACTGCACACCATGGTCTAAGATGATAGAAAGGGGCAAACCGTGTAACCTCACTATCTCTTTCACATAAACATTAGCCAACTGCTGAGCATTATAATCTATTCTGACTAATTTAGTCAATATGTCAATCAATACCCAAAATAGAATCATACTTTCCCAAAGTGTTGGGAAGATCAATCACAAAATTCATAGCTATCCTATCTCACTTTCGTTCCGAGATTGACATTCTCTGAAGCAAATCCATAGCTATTCTTTTAACTAAATAATCCTTCCCCCCTCTTAATTTCAATTAATATTATCGATTCTTAACTCAATATGTAAAAGGCTCCTCACACTATGAATTTATTATAATTTATCACTAATCCTTCAGTTAAATTCTCTTGTTGACTGATAATCAATTTAGCCTTTTATAATCTCTTGATGTACTAGACCTAACCCAACTTGTGGCTTCTGCAAAATGAGTATCAATGTGGTCATTGTGCCATTCAACTTGAACTATTCTAATTGTCTTCAGTATACCTCACATCTGAAAGATAAAAAGAAAACCCATTGTACGAATCTCATAATAATTCTTACCCTATCAAATATCATTTGAAGTGATCACATTTTATATCTTTGTCCTTTCATAACTTCTTATTATAGCCTTACCGTAATCACTATCCTCTTATATGATCAATTGATCTTCATAATCTTACACTTTTCTCCAATACATCAACATTATACGATTTCATTACTGAAGTTCTCACTTATCATAAACACAGGTCATCAAACTCTCATAATAAATTAAATGAAGTTTAAGTATCCTTATTTAAACACACCTCGAGCAAACCATTCTTACTGTTCTCAACCTTCTAAATATCAACCTTTAAAATTACAAAGCTTATTACAAAGTTATTTTGCTAACCACATAATATATGTACAATATTACATAATATCATTTCCTACCACTGAGGTTGAATTTGAATATGTCTTCTCACTATTGGTGAGAGGATGAAACAAGAAATTTTGACCATAAACTGAACCACAAACACATTATAAGGAATGAAAGAATGAAAATTTCCTGATATTTTATAGCCATTTGAAGATAAGTAACGGATGTCTTTGCATCGATCTCCAAGACTTTACTAGGCTCTACTAAACTCAGCTCTTGTACTCGTGAGACCTATGGACCTAGAACTTTGATTGCAAATTATCAAGACCCATAAACACAAGTCATATAAGTCCACCAAATAAGTTAACCAATTCAACTTAAACGTGAAAAGGTAAGTAGCCAACAAATATTTAATATACTAAGCCCTTTAAATAAAATGCAGAAAACGAAAAATATCAATTCAAGATTTAGTATTATAAGTACAAAAACATCTACACTACGATGTAAGTTTGAAACTAAATGACAACCTAGAAGTAAGGAATATCATGTATGAATACTAATATAAAATAATATCCGAAGGCATAGACGATGGTGTGGGCCACTGAGTTGCCAAACAACTCATCACAACTCCAAGATAATTTAAGCTCGACTCTTAATGCTCCAAAAAAATGTGCTCGTATTATTCAAATTTCAATCTGCACCACACATGACTGCAGCAAGTGTAGTATGAATATGAGATCACATATACCCAGTACATCTCATAAATCGACCATGAAGAAGTAGTGACAAGAGTATATAAGAAAATAATCCTTTAATTTTACAAGTATATATGATAATTATCAACCAAGTTTTCATTAATATGGATAATAAAATATCACGTTATGTCCAACATCAATAAAACACATACTTAAAAAAGAATGAATGATGTAATGAGATGCAATATAATGTTATACTATGAAATAATATGTCTCAAATTCCAACTACTCTCTCAAATGTATATACATGATACTTCTTGAAAATATATCAGGATATCATTACCCATGGGGATTCGCGAGGTCCATATACCGACAAAGACAATCTCCATGTGTCTGTGCGAATGATCTCTACACACTATCATAAAATAAAAAAATCTCCAGCACAGACGATCTCCGCATGCCCAACTTATAATCATAACATCTCGTAATCCCCGGCACAGACCATCTCCAATTCCCAAACTTATACCTAATCTCATGTCAATGCATCTGCACAATACGATTTCAATAAAAGGGGATCATGACACATCTCAATCAATCAAATATTGGCATGATATATAATCACCCCAAATCTCACAAATATACAGGTTCAATAAAGAAACACAATCGCACAAAAGAAATTCAGTCAATAATACATCAGCTAATGCTCATACGTTTTGACATTCTTGAATTATAATCCGTTATTTGGTAATAATAAAGTTTCCCTTTATAACACTGGTACTCGTACCAATTATGCCCGTCACACCATTGGTAGAGACCCACATCTTTCACTCTTACCCATCGTATATTCCAGTTTTAATCTTTAATTAAAAAAATGTCCTTCAACAAAGTCTCACGTGTCATGAATCCTTATATTTTTGCCTTTTCCTTTTGTAAAACTTCAGAATGTGCCCAATCTATCAAATATGGAATATTAATAAGCAAGTGATTTTATAGACACCCATATTACTATGGGCCTAGCCTAGATTCAAAACTCACCCTAATCAATAATTAAATACATAAATCTTGATTCCAACTAAATGTGTCAATTCTCATATTTTCTAAATTCAAGCCTAAGATAAACTCTTAGTTCTTCCAAATAATATAAAATGATATTCAGATAATACAATACACCTAATATTAAACTACATATACTAATATGTCAAACTTAATTTATAGTATAATAACAAAATAATTATATTTAATGGTAAAGCCACCGGTTATGAAATCACCGGCAACATGTCCATGAACGAAAAAATGAAAAATTAGTGCTTACCCTTTTTAAATGTGAATTCAAATCATCTATTATGCCTTCCAATGTACTCCCTTTGTTCAATATTGTTTGTCATGCCTTCTATTTTTAGAGTCAAACTATAAAAATTTTGACTAACATTTGAAGATGTATTTTTTTATCATATTAATATGCAAAAAATTAAAATTTATAGTACTTTTCATATAATTTTAGAATATTTAATTTTTTTGTTTAAAATATCGAATTAATATAATCTAATTTAACTTTGAAAATTAGTTAAATTAATTTTCGAAAAGCGCAACATAACAAAAGATATCAGAGGGAGTAATAATTTCTCTCTCATTGATTTCACTCTTCATTAAATCTTTTTAATTTATATATTTTTTTTTAATTTAAAATTTCAACCAGCAGACACTCACCATTATCTATACTTCTTATATCCACTACCTTAATGCACATTATTATTCATATAACAATCAACGATTGCATATAAAATACATAATTTGGATTAAAAAAAAAATTCATAGCTACTACGGTACTCGTTCTTTTTTCTTGTCGCTGCATCGTCTTTGTGTACGTTGGGAGTGGAGGCAGCAATTATTTCATATAATAATAAAATAATATTAAACCCCATTAATTTATTTTAACATATGGGTCAAAGTGACATAATGTATTATCTATGGATTTGACCCATTAAAAACCAACTAAAATTCAATTATGTAATAACCCGTCAACTGAATAATCATAGCTAAACAAATAGTTCAATATTCTCATTTAAAACTTTACGAGAAGGGTCTTTTATGAAAGAAGGAGCATTACTATTCAAAATGACCTGACGTGTCCTTACACAAAATGATCTCGATGAAGTACCTATTGATGATCCTGAACCCCTGTGTCTACATCATGAAATGCAGGTCGAATAACATCAGTACGTTGACTGTACATGTATGTAATATAGCTGAAGCGAAATGACTTAATGAAAGGACTGCACTAGATATAAATATATACTTAGCTAAATATAAAGAAATAAAGGAGTGAAAGTATTTAAACTTTAGAAACTACTTACTTACCTTTGAAAGCAACATTATTAAGTGGCATGATAAAATAAATACACTTTTAACTCTATTTGGGAGATTATCTAATCGACAACCATCACTATGCGCAATGAGATGATACAATGTCTCATCCACGCTCCTAGAATTGTCCTATACCTTGCCAAATATAAAACATCTCAACTAAGTGAATCCACTAAAGCTCTACTTGAAATAAATAAGGAGTCGTCTAAAATTATGATCATTTACCCATATGGCTACCTTGTTTATGAGGAATATGAGTTTTCAGAACTCATCCCCATATCAAAGCTCAATATTAGTCCCAATAAATATATATACTCATATTCAAATGTATAAACAAACTCTTCCTCAATTTGGAGTAATAGCTCAAAATATCCTCTTAAAAGAGGTAACTATTCTGAAATATCTCTGAACTCATTAACTCATATAGAAATCAATATTTCTCTTTTCTCAATATAAAAGAGTGATACATTTAGGAATACTTAGTTTCCTTATACTCTTATTCAAATAACGTTTAAAACTCTTTTTCTAAACTCATCTTTGCTTTCTTATAATATCAGTTTAATGAAAAAATGTTTTCTTTAAAAGATTCCCAAACATTATAACCCAAGATAGGGTACAGAAAAGTTAACACTCAAAAATCAAAAATTCAAAACTCAACAATACTACTGATCTCAAGAATACTAAAAATCTAGAACAAAGCTCTAGATTACTCCTTTACAAAATTTAGTTAGATGTAGGGCGCGAGGACTAACTTAGTCAATTACTATGATAACCTTACAGATTCGGATGAACAAAATTCTTTGCGAAATTGGTGAAAATTTGAAGAACGCTCGAGCCCTAGCTTTTCTCCTCTAAGAACCTTGCTCTAAAGACTTAGAGTGTTAATAACACAAAATATTGGTTAGCACTATCTAATCCCCAACTAGGTAAAAACATTGGTGTTTAGTCTTAGAAGGGGTGAGAAAATACCAAAACACCCATAACAAAAATGCCGGAGTGACCTACGGTTCCGACCTAAAATCCCGATCAATCATAGAATCACTTACTGGACTAAAATCCTTGGTTATTCCTATAAGACCTTGTGATGGTCCGTCATCCGGTCTACAACTCGTAGACACCCTTTCGTAGATTTCAACTTTAAGTCCAAAATTTAATCAAATCTCGATTACTCTACGGAGCCTATCTACGACTCATAAAATACATGATGACTCATCCTATCAACTTGTAGACCAAATTTGAGAAACTCAAATTTCTCAAACTCAACTTATCACCTAGGACTGTCTTCTTACGACTCGTGGGACTTTCTACGGTCCATAGGTAGGTTCTGTAGATTCTGTCAGCAAAACTTTTCTGCAACCTTTTCCTTTTCAAGTTCTGAGTTGTTACAAGGATCACTAGCATCTCACGAACTCGAAAGGTTGGACTTGGATTAAGATGTAAGAGGAATGGTCAACACGATCCATGCTTATAACTTGCAAAAGTGTAGGAAGTAAGGGAATGAATATCAAAACAACAACAGTACCCAACAAGTATCCCTTACAAATCTTAAGTAAAGTAATACCGAACACAAATACCCTAGTACACCATCCAAACCTCGACATATTGCAATCTTCATTGAAATCAGAAACAATCGATCCTAACAGTTTCACAACTAATGAGAACTATACAATACATGTAATACACCATAATCCACACATCAGAGTCAACGTAGCATCATCAAAAACTTTTAGATTCAAACAACCACAAGACATAGCAACTCACTCACAAAGTTCAAACAACATTTTTTTCTATAATGAATTCATCTGTTAGTTTCTTGCTAATTGATTGATGTAAGGGCCTAGGGGGCAGAAATAAAAGAGAAATGGGTTAACGGTGAGTCAGATATGATGTTAGGTCTATTTAAAATTTAATTGAATTAGGTTCTTTTAATTGTAGCACTTGATTGAAAAGTAGCATGAATGGGTACTTTCTATTAACGGATGATTTCATTTTAAATAATGAGATCTTGGTTTGTCATTGTACAGGTGGTTCGCGTGTTGTATACACTGGATTAACAAATTATAGCTTCTGCCTTCCACTATTCAGTGCTTTACTAAGTAGAGATTGGGAGAAAGCAGAAGCATTCTTGAAAAAAGAGAAAGACGCAAATATAGCTCCAATCAACGCAAAATTACAGACAACACTCCATTTAGCTGTTGGGGTAAAGAGTGAAAAAGGCAACAAGCATTTCGTAGAGAAGTTGGTGGCGAGTATAGAAAACAAACAGGATATAGCAAGAAAAGACTGCTTTGGTGAAACTGCTCTTCACTATGCTGCTAGATTTGGCAACTTAGATGCAGCTGAAATCATTATAAAAAGAAATCCTCGTTTACCACATATTTCTTGTATGTATGATACTTATCCAATCCATTATGCAGCTTCATGTGGATATGTTTCTGTGGATGTGTACGCTTACTTCTTGCGTGTCACTCAAGACCCTGCTCCTTATACTAACCTCAGTGGTGTTAAGCTTCTCTATGCATTAGTCTACTCAAATTTGTATGGTAAGAAACCGCCATATATCTCTTACTTTCTCTGAATTACTTTCTCTCTTACTGTTATTATAATATGTGTATTTGCAAAGTGAGGAAATGGGTTTGGAGAATGACAAACTTGTCGTTAATAATAAAATTTTAATTTGTTCCCCAACCATTTATTCGATAATAAATACAATTAGCCAATAAATCAATTTTACAGTTGCTTATCGGTTACAGTTCCATTTTGAACACCCCTACTAACAACGGAAGAAATGAGAATCCAATTGGATTATGTTATTAAATGTAGCTAATAAACATCAAGCATTGACACTGACTTTATAGATAAGTGTTTATGAATTTTGATACAAGTGTCAAAGTGTAGTGGATATTTGGACATATATATGAATACTGATTGAAATTTATTTTAAAAATTTTGTGAGTGATTTGGAGTATCAAATAGTGTTGCTTGATCCCTATTCGAGCTTGGGAGATGGACTCGAGGAGGAGAGGTTGACGGGAATGGGAGCTCCGGGGAGTAGTGGGGTTGCGAACAACATGTGGGATAAGACAGTTGATTGCATTAGGGAAGCCGGTAAAGAAGTGCAAGGGGTTTCGATGGTTACCTGTTGTGGACATGAAGGGGATGGTGATAGAATTGAGAAGCTTAAGGCAAAGTGGATACAAAGTAGACTACTTATGCAAAGTTGGTGAAAACAAAAATTAAGAGGAAAAGAAGAAGAATAAGGAAAGGTTTGTATTCAAGCAAGGGAAAATTTTTTAAAGGTGGAGATAAAAAGTTATAGAGTCTCCCCTAGCTAGATAGATGAAAGAGTGGGACCTGAATGGGGTGAAATGTACAAAAGACAAGGAAGGTGAGTGCTTGTGGTGGAGGCTCTAATTAGATGACGATGACAAGCATACTTCTGTAACATCTTGAGCGAATAAAGGGTCAAAGACATTGTATTGGGTGATTTGGAGCACTCAAAGAAACGTCTGGATTTTGAATATTGTAGGTGTATTAAGGTTGAGGATGGTAAGAGTGTTACTCATAAGATGAGTAGGGGAAGAGATACTAATCCAGATGAGATTTTGTTGGAGTTTTGAATGAGTAAATGCGGGGCAAGAATGCATTGAGTGGTTGACAAGGTTGCTTAATTTCATGTTAAAGACGACTATAGTATTATAAGAATAAAGGTGGAGTAGGTTGATTTCATTCTACTAGAACAAGGGTGATATCTGTAGTTGCAATTACAAGAGTATCAAGCTATTAAGCCACACTATGAAAGTTTGGAAGAGGGAGTAGAGATGAGGATGAGGAGGGAGTGCCATTTTTGAGAACTAATACATATTTATATTGGGGCAATCAACTACAAAGTCATTATCTTACGAGGAGACTGGTGAAAAAGTATAGGAAAAGGAAGAGGAATCTACATAGTGTTCATTGACCTAGAAAAAATTTCTATACACATAAGAATTTATATTGATATACCTTGAGGCTAGAGGTGGACATGTAGCTTACATTAAGGCGATCGATGAAGGATAGATATGATTAAGCTAAGACTCGGGTAAGAATAATGGGAGAAGAATCAAAGCACCTTTTAGTTGAGATGAGTTTGCACGAGGGATTGATGATTAGCCAATTTTTGTTTGTGTTGGTGATGGATTTATTGACATTTGACATGATATACGCAAAACGGAACCAGATTGCAATAATGCCTCAACAAACTTGTATAGAAAAAGACATTATACACTTGGAAATTGTGTATATCGACAAACAGTAGAAATAACAGATTGAATGAAATTGTGTGACTTACTCATTCTCCTATCTCACTCACTCTCTTTCTTGCTCTTTTTCTCACATTCGCGTCACTCTTCTATTGATTCTTGATGAATGATTCATATGGGTCGATATCTGGTCATCAATGTTTCTTTTTTTCAACTTCATGTCACTATTGTTGTCTGATCTCAATATTCAACAAAAATAGGCTGGCCAACAATTGTTTGTGTTGCTAGGTTCATTTAGACCTCTCTGTAATATTTGAAAATTCATATATGTATGTCTCATTTCAGTTTATTGATATATATACTAAGAAATTGTGATGCAAACTGTAACTATCAAGTGCTGTTGATAGATTTTGCAATAGAATTGGTTGAAAAGTTCCCCGATTTGGCAAAATATGATAGACACGGAAGATCTGCTTTGAAGGACCTTGCCAATAAGGAATTTACTTCCCTAGACAAAAGTCGTCTAAACTTTTGGGAACAATTACTCTACTATTGTGAGATTAACCTTCTCCTTATTTATTTACCTAAATCATGTTGTCTTTTTCCTGGAAAAAAAGGAAAAGAACTAATTTCCCCCCTCCCCATTCAGATGTTCCTATCAAGTTAACTTCACGGAGTCTTCAAAGGAGACCAAATGCCAATGATCTGGAGAATGACACACAAATGGTTAAGACAAAGTATGAAAGAATTTACCTAAGCATTGGTGAGTTTTATCATCTTTCATTTATTTTCTTAAATATTCAAGGTATATCGATTTCTCAATTTTATGAAAGATGTCCTCAAGAATTTACTTTAGGACTGGTGAGTTTTATCATCTATCTTTCATTTTTTTTCCTTTAATATTCAAGGTATATCACTTTCTTTTATGAAAAATGTCCTCAAGAATATGAGGAAAACTAAAGAGAAAATGAACTTATAGAAAACTAAATCTCATTAGCTTTTGTGTGTGTGTGTGTTTATCACAGTGATCAAGAAGTTGCATACCCTTCTTTTTGATGTTCTTGAAATGTTAGGTAAGATCTCCCACTATCCTTAATGAATTAAATATATCATTTTGATTACATATCTCTATATTTGAATTTGAATGTCTATTTTTATATGTCTTCCTAGAGATAGTATACAGAAAAAAATTTTAAAATAACATTTCTTCTTGATCAAATTAAAGGTTTTCAGAAGTTGGATTTAGAAAGCTTCTCAACATTTATAACTCAGTTCTTACAGTTTATGAGGAGTTATGGACATGAGCGACTCAATTTAGCTATATTTCAAGAACTCAAAACTCAACGACACTACTCATGTTATACTCAATTTATAGGGTTCATGTTGAAGTGTAGATATGAATGAATCAACTCAATAATCTTAATGCATAAAATATAGCAACCCAATAATTAGGAATGAAATTTCAAAAGAAACATGAACTCAAGAACTCAAAATCAACTTATCCCAAGAATACTCAAATCTAAGGAAAGAATCCTAGATTATTCTTTCACTGATTAGAAAGTAGACGTAGGGAGCGAAGACGAACTAATCCAACACTATGATAGATTTAAATACCTGAAAGAATAAGATTCTTGAAGAATTTTGAAGAAAAACTTGATAAAAAGCCTAGAAACCCTAACTTGTAGGAGAACAGTCAAGAAAAGTTTTCTTTGAGATTCTTGAATAAGTTTCTTGAAATCTCTACGACTAATAGTTATGATTTTCATTAGTGATTCATAATTTTATGGAGGAATTTGAGTTGAAAAGTATGAAATTCTTGAATAAGGACTTACCTTGAAGAAGAATATCTTCAAAAGGATTGAAAGAATCTTGAATTGAGTCTTCTACTTTGATTTTTCCTTAGGGTTTTGAGAGAGAAGAGAATGAGGGGATTATGAGATGCAAATCTGATTTTTTGAACCTTTAATTAGTCAAGAAATTCGTTTAAAGTTCTCTTAGAGGTAAAAAGAGAAAAATGACCCTTTTTATGTTTTCCCATCGGCTAATTCGTCACTACACTGTATCAGGTTAGTAAAATGGTCAAAACTTTTTACTCGAACCTCAGATTGACACGAAATTGGTGGTATTGAAAAGAAAATTAAATAACTTTAATTTGATAGGTTACAGGCCTTGTAGCTCTTTATATTCTAAAAGATTTGATGGTTAAAGTTGAATCAAGTAAAATCTTACATCAAAATTTAATCGGTAAGAAAACTTTCAACTCAATTTGTTCTACGAGTTTTTAGTGACTTCAATTGATATCAAAAATCATTCCCACACTAAAGTATTTACCTTTACATATATGAGCAACTTAAGAATAACCGGACAATATCATACATAACAAATAAAGAATAGTTTGGGCCTTAGCTTAGAAATTTTTTGGTGTTACGATTTCCCCCCTTGGGATTATTCATCCTCGAAAGATGATTAAATTAAGGGTGGAAGAGAAAAGAGTTACTTTTTCTATATTTTTGACTTTTTAATTTGCCTACTAATATAGGCGAAACTGAATTGTACTATAATCTTGTAACTGTGTATAGCACAAAGTAAAGAACAATATGAGTTTGAACATAGTCACGCTCTATCTGAAGCTATCTTACATGAATCAAAGGAATGTAGGCATGAAGTAATAAAAAGACTATTATGCCTTAATAAATACATCTCCTAGCTTTCAAGCCCGGGAACACCTATATACCATGCCTTTCTTTATGAATAGTGCACCTCATTAGTTGCAACTCATAACTTATGCAAGGATTTATGACTATTCTTACTAAGATCGAAGTTGAATTGTTGCTCTTGTTGTGTTCAAGATTAATCTCTAAATCACAAGATGCTAAATATGAGATGTTTATACTCATTAAAACCACAAGATTCAGGTTCTATGCCTCTATAGGGAATCTCATCCCAAGAATACTTATCCTTATAGCTGCTTTCAACCAACCTTGAGCTCATATCAAGAAACATCTAATGCATTATGCATTTATCCACAGACTACCAACACCAAATTCAAGCCTATTACCTTAACCACGCCGTGGACTCCTACTAACCCCATTTCTAAGAACTTCTCATCCTCTCATCATATCTACCAATTGAACTTTCATGCATTACCACCGGGAATCTGACTTAGTAATCATTATAGAACTTTATCTCTTTCTTCCTCCACATTCATAACTTTAGATGGGATAAACAACCATCACTATCACAATAAGACATAGCAATCCTCTCATCAATCATCACACAACTATTATAAACAACACCACTCTCCAAAATTAAAAAGGATTACTGCAAGGACTTTAGGGCGAAAGATCATAAGCACGATTCATTCGAGAATTATGATATAAGAATATGCATGATATAACTTATGTTGCTAACCATTGAGAGTAATTCATGTATTTGTGAGACTGAACATATTGTGAGACGTGATTGCTTATATGAATAGTTTCATAGCATGAGACTAATATCCATAGTTTTGTGGAGCAAGATGGACATTAATGGGCTAAAGTTTTTGTCCCACATTTTAAAAACTAAGCATAAATATGAATCTTTCTCAAGTGTATAATAATAGGTCTTAAACACAATTATGATGTTAGGAAAATCAACAAGATGTTGTAATATCTTCACTTAAGGAATATGCAAGATTATGAACGAATTTATATATCTACAAAACTCTTTTGAAAGACATCACTATCTCATCCTGAACACTTGACTTGGTTTATCATCTTATCATCCCACCCACGCACCCCCGATCTAAAGCTGACACTTGAAAGTCATGGATCTACTCCATCATCTCTTAACTAGTCTACATTCCCTTTTATTCTTGAAAAGGCTTGCCTCATGGCTACAAAACTCTCCTTAAGCAGGTACTAAGACTCTTTCTAGGACCTCGTTCATGTTTTTATTAACCTCTTCTCAGGGACTTATAAGGTTGCTTAATCTGACTGTTAATAATTTGATGTCCCCTTCTTTGCCTACCAATAACGTCCTTCAATATTCATATCAACCTAATTAAAGGAAGTTTTTTCACACCCCAAGCCTACACCCTGGTCGAGACTAACACTCGAGAACCATTAATGGCCCCATGCAAATCCTTGGCCTAACTTACTTACTCAGCAGAAGACTTAACTTATCAAGATACTCTATGAAATAAACTGGAATAATATATAAAGGAACATTCAACTTGCCATTAAGGCAAACTTAAGTCTTAAAATAAGATAATGACAATGAAAATACTAAAGAACTAACATCTGACTGTCTATCTATCAGGCATCTAACAATTGAGATGGATGTCGGGACAGTCCCACAACATCCTAATGAACTAACTAATAAATCTGAAAGTAATAAAAGGTGTTCTATAGAAGCAAGAAGGCTCACCAACTGATTCTGGAGTGCTTAATAGATCAACATGCAATAGATGTTGCTCCTAGTTACCTATGTTTGCAACATAATAAGATGCAGGCCAATTGGCATCAGTATATTGAATGTATGAGCATGCGAGTTGGAATGTTAAACACAACATAGTCTTGAAAAGAATCTAGAGAACTTACCTGCCTCAACTCAACTCAACATAACTGAACTCATTTCAATATAAAACATTTTAAAACAAGTGCAAGATAAAGAAAAGTTGTTTAAGACATGATGTCAACTCTGTGTGGATGTAAAGATACATAAAACTTTGAGATGCATGTAAAAATACAAATGAACTTTGTGTTTAAGAATACAATTACTTTTGTGGAAGTTTTTCTAACAGACAACCATCACCTTAGAGTTATTGTGATGATACAACGTTTCGTCTCATGCTGCCAGAGTCGTCTTATACTTTGTCGGGTATAGTTACTGCACTATTAAGCGGATCCACTAGTCTATGCTAAAAAATACTAAAAGAATCATTTAAAAAGTGTGATCTTTTTCTACCCATGATAGTTTTTGGGGGTTGTGAGTTGTCGAAACTCTACCCCCATATTGGTGTTCAATACTACTCCCGAAATATAATACTAGTTCTTATGTTTAAAAACATACTACTTTCTGTGATTTGAGACAATTGCTCAAAAACTTAGCACAAAGACTATCTTGGAAATCAAGGTTTCCTCTCTTGCTTAATCATGAAAGCATTTAATCAAAGGCTCTTTGGAAATCAAAATTTCCTTTTTTGATTAAATGTGAAAAACATTTTAAAATTTTTGGGATTACATATTCCCGTATACTTTTGAAGAAATGAACTTCAAGCTTTACTCTTTACTTTACTGTACTTGAACTTTAAATCTTAAAACAAAGCTAAAAGCATTTGCAAAATACTTCTTGAAAAGACTCGAATAGCATCCTAGACTTGGCTCTTGACTTCCCTTGAATTTGAATTTATGGATTCAAGGTTATGATTCATTTCTGGATGATTTATAGATGTTTAAAAGTCATATAGTAGTTAGAATCAATAGGAAGTGTTAGTACACATTACAAGGATTAAACAGGGTAAAAGACGAAAAACTAGTGAAAAACGCTGATTCGGGCGCATCCATGGCACGCCGCACCAGACCCAACTTTCTAGGGCTCTAATATGGCGCACCGCGCGAGCCCCTCAGACGCTATGGGGGGGCGCTGCGGCAGCCCCCCTTCAGGCAAATTTCTTATGAACTTTTGATCTCATTTTCTGATCCTAAATCATTTTAATCTGATTCTTTTTTCCAAATTCACTTTTGATTCATGTACCCAAATCATATACTCAAAATCTAACCAAAACTACTCAAGGAAACAGTACTTAATCATCACAAAACTCCTTAATCCCAACTCATATTCAAGAACGAAATCAATTCAAGACCAACTATCAACAATATCAAATTTTCAATCATTTAGGAAGAAAATACATTGAATTAAACATGATTGGAACTTCGGTGAACTAATCCAACGCTATGTGATCTCACATACCTCGTAGAGATCACCCCTTTAAGAAATTCACAAGCTAAACTCACCGATCTTGATGAATCTTGCTTTCTTTTCTCCTTTCTCCAAGCCCTAGTGTGAAATTAATTCTTTCTAAATTGATTTAAATATGAATTTACCCCAATTAAACTCCTAAAACGAATTATTTAAGTTGGTTAAGGAAAAAACCAAACTACCCTTCTAAAATCCGGTTTAGACCTTCTTTATTCGGACATCCCAACTTCCAAAGGGCATAACTAACTCATACGAACTCAAAATCGCGCAAACTCAGCGGCTTTAGAAAGATTATTCCAATAGGTCTCATATCATATCTATAAGTAAACCTAAGTCATACTTATCAATACGTTATGGCCATTTTAAATTGACCAAAACTCAACTCATTCTAACTTAACAAAAATTTCAGATTTTCATTCTTTCCAAAAATGATTATTTCCAGTTATTAGCTTCTTCCTAGTTATTTCAGATTGCGAGATGTTACAATATCTTTCCCTTGGGAACATTCATCCTCGAATGATATTACTCTTACTAGGATAAGGGTGTAACATGCAGAATTAAGTTCAAGCACCTACAAGCACAAAACAACATGCAAACTTGTAAATAAATACTACGAAAAGATTCACATTAATCAATAGGAACTTCTCCGGATTCAAAGAGATGTGGATATATCTTCTTCATATCTTCCTCAGCTTCTCAGGTAGCTTTTTCAACAAATTGGTTCCTCCAAAGGACATTGACTGATGCTACCTCTTTTGTTCTCAACTTGCGAACTTAGTGATCTAGAATCTGGGCTGGGATCTCTTCATAAGATAAGTTATCCTTGATCCCAATATCTTCAGTTGGTATGATCAATGAAGGATCACTCATGCACTTCTTCAACATAGAGATGTGAAACGTCGGATGAACCGCGCTAACTCTTCTTATATCTCCAACTCATAAGCTATATTACCTACCCTTTTTGATATTCTGTAAGGGCTATATACTGGGGACTAAGCTTCGCCTTCTTACCAAATCTTGTAACACCTTTCATGGGTGAAACTTTAAGATATACCCAATCATCTACTTCAAACTCTAGCTCCTTTCTCCTAACATTGGTATATGATTTATGATGACTCTACGCCGTTTTCAACCTCTCTTGAATCACTTCCACTTTCTCCGTAGCTTGATTAACTAAATCTTGTCCTATCAACCCTACTTCACCAACTTCAAAACATCTAATAGGAGATCTACTTATTTTCCCATAAAGAGCTCCATAAGGATCCCTTTGGATGCTTGAGTGGTAACTATTGTTATGAGCAAACACGATGAGAGGTAGGTGATCATCCCAATTTCCTTTGTAATTAATCACACAAGACCTCAACATATCCTCTAAGGTCTGAATAGTGCGCTCTAATTTCCTATATGTTTGAGGATGAAAGGTAGAACATAAGTTCACCTTTGAACCCATGTCTTTTTTGAATGACTTCCAAAATTTTGCACCTCTGTCAGGAATAATGCAGACCGAACCCCTTGAAGTCTTACCACCTTTGAATATACAACTTAGCATAATCTTCTGTTGAATGAGTAGTCTTTACCGGCAAAAAGTGGGTTGATTTTGTCATTTCGTCGACAATCACCCAAATAGAATCATGTTGCATGCGAGACCTTGGTAAACCTGTGTGGAAGTTCATATTAATCATCTCTCACTTCCATTCTGAAGTTTTTTATTCTGAGCAAAACCATCAGGCCTTTGGTGCTCTACTTCACCTTGTTGACAACTTGGCAATTTAGGCACTTAGGAACAAATTCTCCAATTCCCTTCTTCATACTATTCCACCAATACACCTCTCTCAAATCACGATACATCTTTGTGGAACGCGGGATGAATGGAATATCTAGAGTTATGAGCTTCCTCTAATATCATCTCTTGGAGTCCATCCACCATTAGTACACACAACCCACCTTGATATCTCAAAACACCTTATCCCCCTTGTTCAAAAGCCAATACTTTTTGCTTTTGAACAATTGCCTTCAAGTCAAGCAAAATAAGATCTTGGTCTTTCTTATCTTTTACTTCTAACACTAATGATGATTCAACCTCATTCATCACCACTACTCCTCCTTCCATGGAATCCATTAGTCGGACTCCCAAGTGTGCAAGTCTATTCACATCTTATGCTAACTCTCTCTTTTCTTCCTCAACATGGGCGATGCTACCCATAGAAAACCTTCTTAAAGCATTAACAACAACATTAGCCTTACCTGGGTGGTAAAGAATACCCATGTCATAAGCCTTGAGTAATTTTAACCACCATTCTTATATGAGATTAAGCTCTTTCTGAGTAAACACATACTGAAGGCTCTTGTGATCAGTGAATACATCAACGTGAATGTTGTACAAATAATTATGCCATATTTTCAAAGCAAACACTATAGCAACCAATTCTAAATCATAGGTTGGGTAGTTCTTCTCATGAACTTTCAACTGTCTTGAGCCATAAGCTATAACTTTGTCATTTTGCATTAATACACTACACAAACCAACACTAGATGCATCACAATATACCAGGAAACCTTGAGTACCTTTTGATAATGTTAAAACTGGGCAGTAGTCAACCTCTTTTTTAATTCTTGAAAGCCTTTCTCAGAAGCTTCAAACCATTGAAACTTATTTGTTTCTGAGTTAACTTGGTCAAAGGAAACTAAATAGATGATAAACCCTCTATCAACCTTTCATAATAGCCAGCCAAACCCAAGAAACTCCTAACATCAGTTGGAGATGTGAGTTTAGGCCAATTCTACACTCTCTCTATTTTTTGATATCAACTTTCGTTCCCCCTCAAAACACAATATGACCTAGGAATGCCATAGATTTAAGCCAAAACTCACACTTAGAGGACATGGCATACAATTTTATATCTTTTAGAGTCTGGAGAAATATTCTGAGATGACTAGTATGATCCTCTTCATTTATCGAATAAATTAGTTTGTCATCAATGAAGACGATAAAAAACACGTCCAAATAAGGTTTGGAAACTCTATTCATAAGGCCCATGAGCGCTGCAAGTGCATTAGTCAAATCAAACGACATTACCAGAAACTCATAATTACCATAACGAGTCCTGAATGTTGTCTTTCGAATATCATACTCCCTTACTTTTAACTGATGGTAGCCATATCTGAGCACCCTGAAGTTGATCGAAAAGATCATCAATCCTTGGAAGATGATATTTATTTTTGATGGTAACCTTGTTCAATTGGAACTAATCTATACACATCCTAAGGGAACATCCTTCTTCCTTACTAATAATACCGGAGAGCCCCAAGGTGTGACACTTGGTCAAATAAAACCCTTATCTAGGTGATATTTCAACTGCTCCTTCAATTCTTTTAACTCTAAAGCTGTCATTCTGTATGGAAGAATAGATAGGAAGAGTATATGGAAGAATGTCTATGCCGAAGTCTATTTATCTTTCAGGAGGAACTCCGGGTAGATCATTTTGAAAAACATCTGGAACTCTTTTACTAGAGAAACTGGCTAAATAAGAGGTATCTCAACACTAGAGTCATTAACTCAAACTAAGTGATAAACACACCCCTTGGAAACTAACTTTCTCGCCTTAAGGTATGTAATAAACGACCCTTAGGCATTGCTGAACTGCTTTTTAACTCTATGACTGGTTCACTAGAAACTAGAACTTGAATACTCGAGCTCTACAATCTATTGATGCATAACAGTCTTTAAGCCAATCCATACCTAGAATGATATCAAAATCTACCATGTCTATCTCAACTATCATCTATGGTACTCTTGTGATTGACAAAGGGGACAATCACGATAGACTTTTTATGCTAGAATACACTAACCAACAGGTGTAGAAACACTAAAGGGCTCAAGAATTTGCTCAGGAAAAACATCAAAATTGAAGACTTGGATCATACCAGTGAAAACATCTGGCGAATCCTCTTTCTCTTGGCGACTAGTGATGGCATAACGACGGTTTCCTCCTCCACCTGCCTCTGAAGTAGCTCCATTAGATGCAGCTCTCTCTATTGCCCCCATTAACATTACTCTGCCTATTCTTAGGACATCTCTCGTAAAATGACAGATATGGACACACTTGAAGCAACCAGTGGAGACATCACGACTCACACTTATCACATGCAGGAGTCTTAGTTCTCCTTTGTGTCTTACTACCTTGCGAATGCTCAAGTCTAGCTCTGAAGTTCTGAGAATTCTGACTATTGTACTCACATTTGTTCCTTGGTATAGGTGCATTAGTAAATGATGGAGCAGGTCCTTTCTTCTTATGTTGGAAAAAAGACCGGTTAGCATTACTCTTTTGCTTCTCAAATTCATTCCCTAATGTCTTAGACTTCTTATTATTAAATTCTTCTTTATCCTTCATTTTTTCCTCCTCAACTTGTTCCACATGGATTATCAGCCTTGTTATGCCCATGTCACCTATTAGCATGGTTGTCATACTTCGCTTACTTCATAGACTAGTCAACCCAACAATGAATAAACTCATCCGGCTCCTCATGTCGTCCACAATCTCATTACTTCTCTTAGCTCACTGAAGAAACACCTCATGGAAACACTTTCAAAATAGTCCAACTCACAATCTGTTATGCGTAAGCACGAGTTAGAAAGAAATTGTATAAAGATGAGCTCTATCGCACAAAATGAGTATGGAAGAAGTGAAGGAATTTTCTAAATGTTGCAACCTCCTAATTAAAGATGTGACGCGCTTCACACTGATAACTAAGACTCTACAGACACGGCTTCATAGACTTCCTAGGACTCTTGAGCTTTATGATGTGACAACAAGTTTGTCACGCCCCGAGCCTACTCCCTGGGTGGAACTCGCACTCGAGAACCATTGCTGACCCCAAGTGAACCTTCGTCTGACTTACTCAGCGGAAGACTTAACTTATTAAGATACATCTATGAAATAAAATAGAATGTTATAAAGGAACATTCAATATACTATTAAGGCAAACTTAAGTCTCAGCATAAGATAATGACAGTGAAAAAACTAAAGAACTAAAATCTAAATGTCCATCTATGAAGTCAATAACAATTGAGATGGATGTCAGGACACACCCACGACTTCTGAATGAACTAAATAATAAAATTGAAAGCAACAAAAAGGGGTCCACCGACTTATCATTTGACTCTGGAGTGCTTACTGGATCAACGATGCGCTGGATGTTGATCCTAGTTACCTTTGTCTGCATCATAATAAGATGTAGGCCAACATGCAATCAGTACATAAATGTACTATTATGCGAGTTGGAATGCTAAATACAACATATGCTTGAAAATAATTTGAAGAACTTACCTATCTCAACTCAACTCAACATAATTGAACTAATTTCAATATAAAGCGGCTTAAAAAAGTGAAATATAAATAAAATTTGTTGACATGATGTGAACTCTTTGTGTATGCAAAGATACATAAAAATCTGAGATGTATGTGGAAATACGAATAAGCTGTGTATTTAGGAGTTTTTCGGAATGACAACCATCACTTAAAAGCTATTGTAATGATACAGTGTTTTGCCTCACGATACCAAGGTCGTCATATACCTTGCCGATGGTATAGAACCTAAACTACTAAGTGGATCCACTAGTCTACGCTAAAAAGCACTAAAGGAATCATTTAAAAAGTATGACACTTTTCTACCCATATTGACTACATGGTTTATGGGGGTTATGAGTTGTCTAAACTCTTCCCCATATCGGTGCTCAATACTACTCCCAAAATATAATACTTGCTCTTATGTTTAAAAACAAACTTCTTTCTGTGATTTGAGATAATTGCTCAAAAATTTAGCTCAAAGTCTATCTTGGAAAATCAAGGTTTCCTCTCTTACTTAATTATGAAAGCATTTAATCTGTACTGAAAACTAGGTCAGAGGCTCTATGGAAACAAGGTTTTCTTTCTTGTTTAAATGTGAAAATATTTTAAACCCTTTCGAATTACATAGTCCCCATATACTTTTGAAGAAATGAACTTCAATCTTTACTTTTTACTCAACTTGAACTTTAAGTCTTAAAACAAAGTTAAAAGCATTTGCAAAAGACTTCTTGAAAAGACTAGAAGAACATCTTACACTTGGTTCTTGACTTTTCTTGAATTTGAATTTATGTATTCAAGGTTATAATTCATGTTTCTGGATGATTGATAGATGTTTAGAAGTCACTTAGAGTAGTTATAATCAATAGAAAGTGTTAGTGCCCTTTACAAGAACTTAAACAGGCGAAATGATGAAAAACTGATGAAAAACACCAATCCGGTGCGCGTCTCTAGCGTGCTGCGCCAGCCCCAACTTTTTGGTTCTCTAATCTGGTGCACTTTGCCAGCCCCTCGGGCGCTACAGGGGTGCGTCGCGCCAACCTCCTTTTAGGCAAATTTTTGATGAACTTTTGATCTAATTTTCTGATCCTAAATCGTTCTAGTATGATTCTTTTTCCCAAATTCACTTTAGATTCATACACCCAAATCATATACACAAAATCAAACCCAAACAACTCAAGGAAACAACACTTAGAGTGTGTTTGGTATGAAGGAAAGCATTTTCAGGAAAATGTTTTTCAATTTTCCCATGTTTGGTTGGGACAAAAGTTTTGGAAAATGTTTTCCAAATCGACTCATTTTCCTCAAAATTAAGGAAAATGACTTCCCTTCAAAAATTAAGGAAAACATTTTCCAAAACTCTCCTT
>NC_028641.1:65296615-65337476 GCF_001406875.1 Solanum pennellii
ATCCACTACCCCCTCCCCCCACACCACCCCATAAAATAATAATATTATTTTTAAAAAATATTTTCAATTTCATAAATTGCTTTTTACTCTCTAGTAAAATAAAATATGTCTCTCAAAAACATTTTTCATTCATAAATCAAACACTAAAAATCATTTTCGGAGAATATTTTCTACTCTCCAACCAAATATGAGAAAATAAGTCCAAAATCTACTTGTTTTCCAGAAAAAAACATTTTCTAGGAAAACATTTTCCATGGAAAACATTTTCCTCCATACCAAACACACCCTTAATCATCAAGAAACTCCTTAATCTGAATTCATATTCAAGAACGAAATCAATGCAGGAACAACTATTAAGAACTTCAAATTCTCAATCTTTTAGGACAAAACTACATTGAATTAAACATGCTTGGCGCGTGGGTGAACTAACCCAACGCTATGTGATCTCACATACCTCGTAGGGATCACCCCTTGACGAAATCCACAAGCTAAACTCGACGATCTTGACAAATCTTGCTCTCTCTTCTTCTTTCTCCTCTTTTATCTTTTCTCCAAGCCCTAGCGTGAAACTCTCTTTTCCTAAACTGATTAAAATCTGAATTTACCCCAATTAAGCTCCTAAAAATGAATTAATTAAGTTGGGTAAGGAAAAGAGCAAACTACCCTTCTAAAATCCGGTTTTAGACTTTTCTTATTTGAACAACCCAACTTTAAAAGGGCATAACTCACTCTTACGAACTCAAAATCGCGCAAACATGGCGCAGTTGGAAAGATCATTACAAGTGCTTTCCTACCATATCTGGAAGTAAACCTAAATCATCCTGAGTTATTAGTTATGGCCGTTTGAAGTTGACCAAATCAACTTATACTAACTTAACAAAATTTTCAGATTTCCATTCCTTCCAAATATGACTATTTCCAATTATTAGGTTCTTCCTAGTTATTTCAAGTTTTGGGATGTTACAGTTTCAACTATATTTAAGAAGCTCATTATTGACTTTATAAAATCCTTTATACCAAACTTTTAAGGGTAATAAACAATTCTTACATAAGCGTAATCCACATTCATAACTCAAATATATTTTCTAGGCATACATGAGAACAAGAAACTTAATTGGAACCTCATCTGATTACATATAATCTCGGGTACACCTCTTAATGCTCTTACTATTCTTATGATTTAACCACACTTTAGTTCCCTAATCTAAAAGTTAGGATCTCTCACTTGTACCACTCATATTAATTGTAGTTAACATCTCAATTTCTCACCTACTCTATGTGAAGTCTACCAGATCTGATCTCAAGACTAACATCATAACCCTCATGTTGTTGTTCTTTTTATCATGAAGCTCATCTCAAAGTTAAGCTTAATGTTTATTACTCATCCATGATATCAATATGATTGCTCACTTACTATACTAACTTACAACTACTAGATAAAATCACCCACTAAGACCTCATGACAAGCAGTCAATTTTCATCTCTCAGTCTACATACTTACAATTCACCATCACGCGTCCTTCCAAAAATTAAGAACTATTTACTCAGTCGTTATACATCATCGCCTAATTAATTTTGTAACCCTCTGAATATTATGGGCTCTCCCTCAAAAATCATAAGCTTAACTTAGATCTAACACCTCATGAATACTCCTGCCCTTCTATTCAACTCCTACAGTTGGTCGTTACTAACACAATGAAACCTCATCATAAACTCTTTTCTAGTTAAAGATACTCTAACTAATCGCAACCAGTAACTCTTATTGTACCTCCTATCATGGAATCTTCACAAACTCGTCACTTCTTAGTCAAACCCATAAGGGAAAACTCCTCATTAATAACTTACTAGGTGCATGACTACCATAACATAATTTGCCTCATCACTATCTCCCTTTTTTAGATTACTATACCTCAGCATTCATTCTTCTGATTCTGGGAACTTTTACTATTTATGCTTATAACATCGTAACTCATACTATCTTTTTGGGTGAAAATACGAAAAAATCTCTAAAGCACACTTCCTCATAAGAGTCTAAACTGAAACGAGGTTTGAAAAAAGAGAGTCTAGAAATACATCTCGTTTTTAGCTCGAACCCATGATTTATATAAATAAGAGTGCATTCTTTTGAATCTCAACACTTAAGCTCACTCACAGGCTTATGTCTAACCCTTCTACACTCTCATGACTTTTTGAAGACTTTTGCGGAGAGTAACTCATCGACAAGGAAGTGATTTTGCTTTTCAACTACCTTGAGTATGAGGTGTAGTCAACGGATTTGAGAAATGCATGAGTTTGAATGAGTTCTTTTCGACATAGTTCCATTGCACGATTTAGAGTATGGAAGAAGAGATATTTTTCTTAAATATGTGTAGTCCCTCATTTATAGAAATGGGACCCTCACAACCATAAATAAGATTCTATTGACACAACTTTATAGACACCCTAGGACAATTGAACTCTATGCTCTGATATCATGTTTGGCACGAGCCGAGCCTACACCCTGGATGTGGTGGGTATTCAAGAACCATTGTTGGTCAACAAGCGAACCATCATACTGACTGACTACAAGCGGAAGACTAACTCAAGCATACATAAGTATCAAATTGAAAAAATGTTTAAAATAGTTTAATGAATCTGAAAACATAGATAAATATACTTATATGAAAAATAAGTTTTAAATATCAGAAATTGAATACTCCAAAATTTTCTATCTATCAAGCCTCTACTATATATAGATGAGTGTCGGAAATAGACTCACGACTACTAAAAATACTACTAATACTAACAACTCATAAAACTAGAGTCTTCCCAAAGCAAGAAGACCTCACTCGGAAGCTGGCAAGAGGATAAAGGGATCTCAACATACTATTGTTAAGGATCTTAAAAACCTATATATGCATCATTAAGATGTAGGTCGAATGACATCAGTACATTGAATGTATGAGTATGTAATGTAGCTGAATAACAAATAACTAAATAAATGGAATGTAGTAGATATAGATATATAGTCAACTGAATGTAAAGAAAAAGAAGTGAAATCATTAATATTTTACAAAAATACTTACTCATTTCTAAACTCAACATATTAAGTGGGACAATAAAATTACACTTTTAACTCTATTTGGGAGCCGACAACCATCACTATGAGCTACATGATGATACAACATCTCACCCACACTGCCAGAACTGTCATATACCTTGCTGGAGTATAGGACACCTCAACTAAGTGGAACATCTAAGCTCTACCCGAAGACACTTATGATTCATCTAAAAAGTATGATCATGTACCCATGTTGACATACATGGTTTATGAGGATTGTGAGTTGTCTGAACTAATTCCCATATCGGTGCTCAATACTGCTTGCAATAATTTTTGCTCATGCTCACGCTCAATGTATAAAAACATACTCTTCATTTGGTTTAAGATAATTGCTCAAACTATTTTCTTTAAAGAGGTAACTACTTTTGAAATATCTTTGAGCTCATAACTCATAACAAATCAAAGTATCTCTTCTATAAATATAAAAAATGATACCTTTGTTAATACCTAGTTTTCTTATACTCTTACTCAATTCATACTTGAAAACTCTTTCTCAAAATATATATCAAAATCATATTGAGATATGATCATTGATGACTGCATAAACGTAGATGGTATATCTAGATACCATATTGCTTAAAAATTGATGGCATACTCAATTATGATACTAATCATGTTTTAGAAATTCTTTCTCAAAACTCATCTTTACTTTCTCAAAAATAAGTTTAAAACTCAAATCTTGTCTTTAAAAAGCGTCTTAAGATATGTAAATCAATTCATAGGGTTCATGCATAAATATGGACGTGAACGACTCAACTCATTCAGAACTCAAAAACTCAAAACTCAACGACACTACTCATATCAAGAATAATCAATTTATAGGTTTTATGTTGAAATATCGATATGAACGAATCAACTTAATATTCCTAATGCATAACATATAGAAACTGAATAATAATGAATAGAATTTCAAAAAGAAACATGAACTCAAAAACTCAAAATCAACTTATGCTAAAAATATTCAAATCTAGGGAAAGAATCCTAGATTACTCTTTTACTGATTAGAAAGTAGATGTAGGGCGTGAGGACAAACTAGTCAAACGCTATGATAACCTTACATATTTGAAAGAACAAGGTTCTTGAAGAATCTTGAAGAAGAACTTAGTTAGAAGTCCTGAAACTCTATTTTGAAGGAGAACAATAAAGAAAACCTTACTTAAGATTCTTGAATTTAGTTTCTTGAAATCTCTACAACAAAGAATGATGATTTTCTGTAGTGATTTATAATTGTATGGAAGAATTTGAGTTGAAAAGAATAAAATTCTTAGAGAAGGACATACCTTGAAGAAGAATCTTGACAAAAGATTGAAAGAATCTTGAATGGAGTCTTCGACTTTGATTTTTCCTTAGGGTTTCGCCTTAGGGTTTTGAGAGAGAAGAAAATAAGGGATTAAGAGATGAAAATCTGATTGTTTTGAGCCATTAATTAGTCAAAAGATACGTTTAGTATTTTTTTAGAGGTAAAAAGACAGAAAAATCCCTTTTAAATGTTTTCCCATCGACTAATTCGTCACTACACTACTACACTGTATCAGGTTACTAAAATGGTATTTACTTTTTACTCGAAACTCATATTTACACGAAATTAGTTGCGTTAAAAAGAAGATTCAAATACCTTTAATTTTATAGGTTATCGACCACGTAACTCTTTATATTCTAAGATATATTGTTATTTAAAGTTGATGCAAGTAAAATCTTACGTCAAAACTTAATCAGTAAGGAAATTTCAACTCAAGTTTGTGCTAGGAGTTTTTAGTGACCTTTATTGATATCCAAAATCATTTCCATACGAGAATTTACCTTTATATATATAAGAAATTTGTGAATAACCCGGAAAGACCTTATATCAAAGAATAGTTTGGGTCTTAGCTTAGAAATTCTTGGGGTGTTACAATTGAGATAAAGCCCTTGAGTAAAGAAGAAAAATCATAACTAAGTGAGAGGTTTGCGGGAACAAAAGTTTCGCAACAACTAATTTTTTTATTTTTTATTTTTTTTTCCGCAACAACTAATTTGGCAACCACACTTGTCAAAATTGCTAGATGCAAATGTGACAGTTGATAGCCACAAATGTGAAAGTTGGCGGCCACAGTTGTTAAGGGTCCAGCCCATTTGTTATATTTTTTTTAAGTGAAAGCCCAATCACTTATTGATGTGTGGCCCATATATTTTGGGCTTTGTTGACTTCTTCTAGAAGTCTTTGGGAGCTGCTGTTTTCTTCTGGGGGTTTTTTGACGTGAAAAAAAAAATTGAGAGAGTGTGTGATAGAGAGAGAGAAGCAGTTTTTTGAGAGAGGGTTGGAGTGCAGACTTTCTGGACAGCCTTGACAAAATTTCAGTTTTCCGGAGATCCGACCGTTGGATCGTTCTGAAATTTTCACAGCTGGTTCACAACATATAGCACTACATCTTGATGGTTCAGATCGTCAATCGAAGCTCTTGATCGTCTGTTATCACAGCTGGTGTAACCTGCGTTTTTTGGGTGATATTTCCCAATTTCTCTTCTCTTTTGTGTTGGCTCTTATGTATGTTGTTGTTGGTGGGCTGTGACATCCTTGTAGACTGATTTGGGTGTCTTTACCCTCAATTTGCATAATAAGAGAAGAAGAAGGGTGGACTCCTACAAGTCCCGTGGTTTTTATCCTTCACACCGAAGGGGTTTTCCACGTATAAATCTCGTGTGTCACTTGCATATTTATTATTCATATTTGCTTGTGATTTTTTTGATGTGTTGCTGATTTGAGCTTGGTTAATTTAGTGGTGAATTTCTTTTGGTAAATTGGGTGAAGTATAATTGGTTGATTGTCTTGAAGTCGATCCTTGTAAGTGTTGTATCCTACTTGTGTTGTTTTGCGCCTCCCCCTACATCTGGTATCAGAGCGGAGTGTTAAACCATAGACATGGAGCATGGAAATAACTCTATGGTTAAACTGACATCAACCAATTATTCCATTTGGCGTCCGATGATGGAAGATTTGCTATATTGCAAGGATTTGTTTGACCCTATTGATGTGGATAAAACAAAGAAAGATGACCAGCCCACTAAGCCAGAGAAGATGACAGATAAAGAATGGGAAAAGCTGAAGAGAAAGACCTTGGGGACAATCAGACAGTGGATTGATATTAGCATATTCAATCATGTATCCCAGGAGACTGAGCCGCTTGAACTATGGAGAAAATTGGAGGGTCTTTATGAGAGGAAGACCGCTCATAACAAGGCCTCGTTGATTAAGAGGCTTGTTAATCTCAAGTTGAAGCCAGGGAAGTCTGTTTCTGAGCATCTTAGCGACTTTCAAGATATTATTAACAAGTTGACTGTTATGAAAATTGTTCTTGATGATGAGTTGCAGGCTTTATTCCTCTTGAGTTCTTTGCCAGACAGTTGGGAAACTTTGGTTGTGTCCATCAGCAACTCAGCTCCAGATGGTACGCTTTCATTGGATGTCATCAAAGAGAGCATGTTCAATGAAGAGCTTAGAAGAAAGGAGATGGGTGTTGATATTTCGCAGGCACTTGTGGTAGAGAATAGAGGAAGAAGCAAGAGTAGAGGTCCCAAAGGGCGTGGCAAGTCAAAGTATAGGTCAAAGTCCAAGGATGGGAGAGAACCTACGATATGCCACTATTGTAGCAAGCCTGGCCACATTCAAAAGTTTTGCTACAAGTTGAAAAGAGACCAGCAAAATAAGAAAAATGACCATCATAAAGAGGGTGATGACAAGAATACAGCTGCTACAACTTCTAGTTCTGATGATCGTGTTTCTTTGATATGTGCTATTGGAGAGTGTTGTCATGTTGATAGTTCTGACACTGAATGGCTTATTGATACAGGAGCTTCCTATCATTGTGTTCCTAATAAGGAGTACTTTATTGACTACCGAGCTGGAGATTTTGGTAGTGTGAAGATGGGGAACCAGAGCTCAGCAAGTATTGTTGGCATTGGAGATATTCGAGTCCAAACCAATGTTGGGTGCTATTTGACGTTGAGAGATGTTCGCCACATTCCAGATTTACGCCTCAATTTATTGTCTGCTAACGTACTTGATGAAGACGGTTACAAGCACACTTTTGGTGAGGGTAAATGGAAATTGTCTAAGGGTTCCTTGACTGTTGCTCGTGGCAAGCTTTGTTGCACATTGTATAAGACACATTTGAAAGTGTGTAGTGGTGAGTTGAATGCTATTGAGGAGAAAACTTCTCCTAACTTATGGCACCGAAGATTGGGGCATGTTAGTGAGAAGGGTATAAAGCTGTTGGCCGGTAAGTCTCTTATTCCTGCTGATGTTACTATTTCACTTGACCCTTGTGATCATTGTTTAGCAGGAAAGCAACACAGAGTTTCTTTTCCGAGGACATCTACAAGAAAGAAAGTGAAGTTAGAGTTGGTTTACTCTGATGTGTGTGGTCCCATAGAGGTGGAATCACTTGGTGGTAACAAATACTTTGTTACTTTTATTGATGATGCTACTCGGAGAACTTGGGTTTATATGATGAAGCACAAAAGTGAGGTGTTCGGTATCTTCCAGAAGTTTCATGCAATGGTTGAAAGGGAGACAGATTGCAAACTGAAGCGTCTTCGAACTGATAATGGAGGTGAATACACTTCAAATGAGTTTAAAGCATATTGCTCAAGATATGGCATTCGACATGAGAGAACAGAACCGGGTACCCCACAACACAATGGCGTTGCCGAGAGGATGAACAGAACCATTATTGAGAAAGTGAGATGCATGCTTAGAATGTCCAATCTTCCTAAGTCATTTTGGGGTGAAACAGTTGGAACTGCTGTATATTTGATAAATAGAGCACCATCAGTTCCTTTGGAGTTTGATATTCCCGAGAGAGTTTGGTTTGGGAAAGACCCCTCTTATTCTCACTTGAGGGTGTTTGGATGCAAGGCTTTTATGCATGTGCCGAAGGAACATAGATTGAAGCTTGATTTCAAGACTTCTCCTTGTGTGTTTGTTGGATATGGTGATGAAGAGTTTGGTTACAGACTTTATGATCCAGCAAAGCAAAAAGTTGTGAGAAGTAGAGATGTTGTCTTTTATGAGCACGAGATGGGTTTTCATCTCTTGGGTGCTGATAAGACTTATTATTCTAATTTCTCTCATGATGTTATTGATATGCCCATGCCTCATGTTTCTGCTTCAGATGATCAATTAACAGGTGATGCTCCAGAGGATGGTCATGAAATTGCTCATGAACATGACCATATTGAAGAGGTACAACCTGATGTTGTTGTACCACAACCTGATGATGAAGCTGTAGATGTTCAACATGGAGAGTCTTCTAATCAGGGGGAGAAATCCAGCCCACAGGTAGAAGAGCCAACACTTAGAAAATCGACCAGAGTTCGTCAACCTTCAAGACTTTATCCAAGTTCAGAATACATCCTAATCACTGATGAGGGGGAGCCTGAAAGCCTTCAAGAGGTCTTGTCACATTCAGACAAAGACCATTGGCTCAAGGCTATGCAAGAGGAGATGGATTCTTTGAAGAAGAATGAAACCTATGACTTGGTGAAGCCTCCAAAAGGGAAGAAAGTCTTGAAGAACAGGTGGTTGTTTAAGAACAAGAAAGTTGACAACAAGCTAGTGAAGCGGAAGGCAAGATTAGTGGTGAAGGGATGCCATCAGAAAAAGGGCATCGACTTCGATGAGATTTTTGCACCGGTGGTGAAGATGACTTCCATTCGTATGATTTTGGGACTAGCTGCCTGTTTGAATCTTGAACTTGAACAACTTGATGTTAAAACTGCTTTCTTACATGGTGATTTGCATGAGGAGATTTACATGGAGCAGCCGGAAGGATTTGAAGTTAAGGGAAAAGAGAATTTTGTCTGCAAGTTGAAAAAGAGTCTCTATGGACTCAAGCAAGCACCAAGGCAATGGTATCACAAGTTTGATTCCTTCATGAATAGTAATGAGTACAAGCGGACTACTGCAGATCCTTGTGTGTATTTTAGAAAATTCTCTGAAGGTAACTTCATTATCCTTTGCTTGTATGTTGATGATATGTTGATTGTGGGACAAGATGTTGAGATGATTTGCAGGTTGAAAGAGGATTTGTCAAAGTCCTTTGATATGAAAGATTTGGGTCCTGCGAAGCAAATTCTTGGTATGGAAATTGCTCGTGATAGAAAAGCTGGTAAGCTTTGGTTGTCACAAGAAAAGTATATTGAACGAGTGCTTGAAAGGTTCAATATGAAGAATGCCAAGCCAGTTAATACACCACTTGCAGCCCATTTCAAGTTGAGCAAGCGTTGTTGTCCTACAACCGATAAAGAAAAGGAAAGTATGTCTCATATTCCTTACTCCTCTGCTGTTGGTTCATTGATGTATGCCATGGTGTGTACAAGACCGGATATAGCACATGCTGTTGGATTGGTTAGCAGATACTTGGCAAATCCGAGCAAGGTTCATTGGGAAGCTGTAAAGTGGATCTTAAGATATTTGCGAGGCACATCAAATCTGAGTTTGTGTTTTGGAGGTGGTGAGCCTATTCTTGAGGGATTTACGGATGCTGACATGGCTGGAGATCTTGATAACCGGAAGTCTACCTCGGGTTACTTGTTCAAATTTGCAGGGGGAGCCATTTCATGGCAATCCAAGCTACAGAAGTGTGTAGCGTTGTCTACAACCGAGGCAGAATATATAGCAGCAGTGGAAGCAAGCAAAGAAATGCTTTGGTTAAAGCGTTTCCTTCAAGAGTTAGGTTTGAAGCAAAGCGAGTATGTTGTGTTTTGTGATAGTCAAAGTGCTATGGACTTGAGCAAAAACAGCATGTACCATGCTCGCACAAAGCATATTGATGTGAGATATCATTGGTTGCGTGTTGTCATTGAAGAGCAACTAATGAAGTTGAAGAAGATTCACACCAACAAGAATGGTGCTGATATGTTGACAAAGGTGGTCCCTCGAAGCAAGCTTGAATTTTGTTCCAAGCTTGCAGGTATGTCTTCTTGATGACCTTTTATGTTTGGTCTCCCCGAACTGGGCTGGAGGGGGAGATTGTTAAGGGTCCAGCCCATTGATGGGTGGCCCATATATTTTGGGCCTTGTTGACTCCTTCTAGAAGTCTTTGGCAGCTGATGTTAAGGGGCTGGGGTTTTGTTTTGGACGTGCAGAGAGAGAAAGAGAGAGAGAGGAGATAAAAAAAAAAAAACAGATTTTTGAGAGAGGGTTGGAGTGCAGACTTTCTGGACAGCCTTGACAAAATTTCAGTTTTCCGGAGATCCGACCGTTGGATCGTTCTGAAATTTTCACAGCTGGTTCACAACACATAGCACTACATCTTGACCGTTCAGATCGTCAATCGGAGTTCTTGATCGTCTGTTATTGCTGCTGGCGTAACCTGCGTTTTTCTTGGTGATATTTCCCAATTTCTCTTCTCTTTTGTGTTGGCTCTTATGTATGTTGTTGTTGGTGGGCTGTGACATCCTTGTAGACTGAGTTGGGTGTTTTTACCCTCAATTTGCATAATAAGAGAAGAAGAAGGGTGGACTCCTACTAGTCCCGTGGTTTTTATCCTTCACACCGAAGGGGTTTTCCACGTATAAATCTCGTGTGTCACTTGCATATTTATTATTCATATTTGCTTGTGATTTTCTTTTGATGTGTTGCTGATTTGAGCTTGGTTAATTTAGTGGTGAATTTCTTTTGGTAAATTGGGTGAAGTATAATTGGTTGATTGTCTTGAAGTCGATCCTTGTAAGTGTTGTATCCTACTTGTGTTGTTTTGCGCCTCCCCCTACAAACAGTTGTGGAAGTTTGTAGAGTTCTTGTAGAGTTTGGGAGCCAAACTTTGTGGAAATTGGTTACCACATTTATGTCACTAATGACGTAATCAAGAGGCTCCAAACTCTATAAATATAGTAGTAATTTAACACTTGAAGATACACAAAAAATCTAGAGCACAGAGGATAATCCACAAGCTATTTTTTAGTTTGTGAGAAAAAAGTGAGGAAGTAATATTATTGTGAGTTGTAGAAATAAAAGAGTGTTGTTTCTTATAAAAGAGTATACGAATTTTGATACTAGCAAGTTTTTATCAATTTTATTGTATTACTTATTCGGGTATTATATTTACTCCATTTTAATATTTTGTGTCGTTATAACTCTCTTGTTAATATATTTACTGTGGAGATTATCCTCGGTATGATTATCATTTTTTCCAACAGATACAAATCATCTAATTCTGCAAGTTTATCTATACATGTGTAAGGATTTCACATATTTTCTAGACCAATTAAGAGTTTCTATTTTGCACTTACACTAATTTCTTTGTACTTTATGTCTTTTGTTGCAGTGCCTTATTTGAAACACGTCCGTGACAAAAAGTCAATTCATCACAATGCAGTTAAGTATGCAACATGCTTATGCGAGAAACTAGAAAATCTGAATTACGAAGAAGTTGACTCTATTGTTGCCAATTCTCTGCTTGATGCAGCGTGTTATGACAACTATGAGCTTGTTGAACTTATACTCAAAAAATTCCCTCATTTAGCTTTTTATGAGGATCATAATGGGAAGAATATCTTACACATTGCAATAGAGAATCGCTGCAAAAATGTGTTTAAGTTGGTCTGTCAGATGAGCCAGATTCTGAACCACTTGGTGATTTATTTTGACTCCTCGGGCAATACAATCTTAGATTTGGCTGGAAAGTTGGCACCACAAAATAAGCTAAACCTTGTCTCTGGACCAGCTTTTCAGATGCAACTAGAACTACAGTGGTTTAAGGTGATTTAATTTTATCTTATTACGTCCAAGTTATATATGTACTGATGTCAAACATAGATAGGACATGTTATATTATTGGACATAATAGCCTCTCACCAGAGTCCTTGTTGACTAGTAATGCTTCTTTAAGTTTTAGATATGTACCACTCCAGCCTAATGTGTACTCTATACGTAGAACTACCATATATTTGCAGATTTTATAAATTTAGCTTTTCCACTTTTTTGTTCATTTGAATGGTTGAGGCATGAATCCAACCATTTTGGCTGGTTTTTTTTTTATTAATAGACTTACATTGTGTGTGTGTATATATATATATATATATCAGGAAGTAAAGAAGATAGTCCCGTCTTCGTTCTGGAGACGCTTAAATCTTGAGAAGAAAGCTCCATATGTGGTTTTTACTGAGGAACATGAGAAGTTGAAAGTAGATGGAGAGAAATGGATGAAAGACACATCAAGCTCATGCACAATTGCAGCATCACTGATTGCTACCATCGCATTTGCTGCAGCAATTACAGTACCAGGTGGCAATGACCAAAACAGTGGATTCCCCACTTTTTCTGGAAGCATTGCTTTCATTATTTTTTCAATCTCTAATGCAGCTTCATTGTTCACTTCTAGCACCTCTCTACTAGTGTTCTTGTCAGTTTTGACATCTCGTTATGCAGAAGAAGATTTCCTTCATACTTTGCCAAGGAGTCTTATCATGGGATTGCTAACTCTGTTTCTTTCTATAACATCAACGATTATTAGCTTCAGTGCAACGGTGTATCTCATGTTTGGGCAGAAGAAGGCATGGGTTCTTATACCAGTTGCGACAATGGCTTGCTTACCGATTACTTCGTTTGTGCTTCTGCAATTTCCCCTCCTTGTTGCTCTCATTTCCTCTACATATGGGGCTGGAACTTTTAGAAATTAAACAAGAGTAACTTCTTGTTTTAGCGACTATTAAAGTATTATTTTTGACTGGTTGTTTTTTAATATTTGGTGTGTTGTTCGAACATGTTAAGTCATGTTATCTTTAACCATTCATAACTATTATATTGTTTCTTAATGAAATATACTCCTCCTTCTGGTATCTCTCCATAATCAAATCTACGTGAATAGAAGATAAAGAATCTTCTAATTTATCAAAGTAACTTTTATGTTTCATATTTTCTTTATTACAATGTCAATATTTGGAAATATTAGTTTGCTAAAATTGATGTTTATTAACTTATCACTTGATTTAATATAATCAACAACTCTTATTAGTAATATAAAAAATGTTGGGTTTGTAGCAAGAATTGATGAGAAATAGAGAGAAGGAGAGGAATTTGAAAAGTTTAGAACTTGAAAGGTTGGGAACTTGAAAAGTCCTCTAATGCTTTAATGAAAAAAAGGCAATAGTCCCTCATCGGTAACGGAAATGAAAATAGGAGAGTTTAAATAAATAAACACTCCTATTAATTGTTAAAAGGGTTGGAAAGAGAGACCCCCCTCGCGCCGTCGTCGTCTCGCTCGCTTCGGCTTCGGCTTTGGCAAATGATCGAGAGATAATTTTTTGGACAAATTTATTTAATTAATTTAATGGCCAAAAATTATTTTCAATTAATTAGTTGATAACAGAACTTAACCCGACCCGACTCGGATCCGCGCGCGTGACCCGTTTTAAATTCCGTTATATTTAAAAATTCCCGCCATGACTGTTCTGAAAGGTTGCAACTTTCAGGAACAGTCAATACCATTTGAAAGTTTGCAACCTTTCATTCATGGTCGGTCAATTCTGAAAGGGTTGCAACTATCTATACTCTACTGATTAAGATCATTTTACCCTGGGAGGTTATATTCCAAATCAAACCTCGGATATTAGAGGGGAATAATTTCCTTAAGGGGACACTGTGAATTCAGTGGACTTGATTTTCTTCCTAAATTTTCAAAAAAAGTATTCCAGATTCTGGTAAGTTTTACTGATTCAATTATTTTTTACAAATAAATTTCTGTTCATCTTATTTACTGGTTCTAAAAATCTCAGTTACTTCGTGTTTCTGAATGATTTATTACAACCAGTAATTTCTGATTTTCATAACACAGATTGGCAACAATCTTAAGGAAATTATTTTAAATCTGTGTTTCTGGTGGAGACAAAAATCTTTGTGATTTTATACTCCTTTAAGTCTGCAATTATAATTTATTGCTTACTTATATTGTATCAATTTTGTTTATCAGAAATGGAAAACACTGGTGTTACAGTGGCTGTTGCTGCACCAACCCGAACTCTTGTATCACAAGCAGAGAAACCGGGTAAATTCACAGGTGTGAATTTCAAAGGATGGCAGCAACGAGTATTTTTCTGGCTTACCACTCTTGGTCTGCAGAAATTTACAAGTGAAGATACTCCAGTTCCTGCTGATGATATGCCAGACAGGGAAAAATTTATGATTGTTGAAGCATGGAAACAATCAGACTTCCTATGTAAAGGTTACATTTTGAGTGCTTTAGAGGATGACTTATATAATGTCTATAGTGCAATAACAAGTTCAAAAGAGTTGTGGAATGCACTTGAGAAGAAATATAAGACAGAAGATGCATGCTTGAAAAAGTTTGTGGTCGCAAAGTTTTTAGACTATAAAATGACAGATAGTAAAACTGTTGGATCACAAGTGCAGGAACTTCAACTTATTCTCCATGATCTGATTGCTGAAGATATGGTAGTAAATGAAGCTTTTCAAGTGGCTGCAATGATCGAGAAGTTGCCTCCTTCGTGGAATGATTTCAAGAATTATCTAAAGCACAAGCGTAAAGAAATGAAGCTTGAAGATCTTGTGATTCGGCTCAAGATTGAGGAAGATAACAGAAATGCCGAAAAGAAGTCGCGTAAGAGTTCAACAATCATTGGAGTTAATATTGTTGAAGAAGCTCCTACCAAAGACAAAAAGAGAAAGAAGTCCAACGGGCAGAAGTCAGAACAGGCCAAGAAGAAATTCAAAGGCAACTGTTATAATTGTGGCAAGGCTGGTCATAGATCTTCTGATTGTCATGCTCCAAGAAAGGACAAAAACAAAGGCAAAGGCAAAAATCAAGCAAACATCGTGGAAAAAATGGAAGATGCAGATGACTTGTGTGCAATGATATCGGAGTGTAACTTAGTTGGAAATCCCAAGGAGTGGTTTCTCGACTCAGGTGCCACTAGACATATTTGCTCTGCAAAAGAAGCCTTTGCAACATACACTCCTGCTGAGTACGATGAAGATTTATTCATGGGAAACACAGCAACAGCAAGGATTGCAGGAACTGGCAAAGTAATGTTAAAAATGACATCCGGCAAAGTGTTGACTTTAAACAATGTTCTGCATGTCCCTACTATTAGGAAGAATTTAGTTTCTGCTGCACTACTCGTTAAGAACGGGTTTAAGTGTGTCCTAGTTAGTGATAAAGCTGTAATAAGTAAGAATGAAATGTTCATAGGAAAGGGCTATCTCAATGAGGGTCTTTTCAAACTAAATGTAATGGTTATTGACAGTATCAATAAAAATTCTGCTTCTGTTTACTTATTGGAGTTAAGTGATTTATGGCATGCCCGTTTGGGACATGTTAATTACAAAGCCTTGCGAAAATTGGTTAATTTAGAAGTATTGCCTGATTTTAAATGCGATAAGTCGAAATGTGAAATTTGTGTGGAAAGTAAGTTTGTTAAACATCCTTACAAGTCTGTTGAAAGAAATTCTAAAACTTTAGACTTAATTCACACAGATATATGCGATATGAAGTCAACACCATCTCGTGGTGGAAAAAAGTACTTTATAACTTTTATTGATGACTGCACTCGATTTTGTTATGTATACTTGCTTAATAGTAAGGATGAAGCAATTGATGCATTTAAGCAATACAAAAATGAAGTGGAAAACCAATTGAATCTAAAGATAAAAATGATTCGGAGTGATAGGGGTGGAGAATATGAATCTCCTTTTGCAGAGATATGTTTGGAATATGGTATTATTCATCAAACTACTGCACCTTATACACCACAGTCAAATGGTTTGGCAGAACGGAAGAACAGAACATTAAAGGAAATGATGAATGCCTTAATGATCAATTCTGGTTCACCGCGAAATCTTTGGGGGGAAGCCATTCTTACAGCTAATAAAATACTCAATAGAGTACCCCATCGAAAAACACAATCAATTCCATATGAGTTGTGGAAAGGAAGAAAACCCAACTTGAAATATTTTAAAGTGTGGAGGTGTTTAGCCAAGGTAGAGGTTCCTTTACCTAAGAGGGTTAAAATTGGACCCAAAACAATAGATTGTGTCTTTATTGGATATGCTGTGAATAGTAAAGCTTGTCGATTTTTGGTTCACAAATCTGATAATCCTGAGATTCATGTTAATACGATAATTGAATCAGATAATGCAGAGTTTTTTGAAAACATTTATCCGTATAAAACTGAAAGTGAGTCAACAAGTGAAAGACCTAAACGACCACGAGAAGAATCAATGGAAAATATTCTAACTAGTGAGGAACCTAGGCGAAGTACTCGACAACGAAAATCTGTTTCTTTCGGACCAGATTTTGTAGCACTATTGCTTGAAAATGAGCCTCAAACATTTAAAGCAGCTATGTCTTCGTCAGAGTCAACTAATTGGAAAGAAGCAGTCAATAGTGAGATTGAATCAATTTTAAGCAATCACACTTGGGAATTGACTGATCTTCCTCCAGGAAATAAACCTTTAGGATCAAAATGGATCTTTAAAAGGAAAATGAAACCTGATGGGACTATTGACAAATATAAGGCTAGACTGGTAGTCAAAGGGTACAGACAAAAGGAAGGTCTGGACTACTTTGACACATACTCTCCAGTAACAAGGATAACATCAATTAGGATGTTAATAGCACTAGCAGCAGTGCATGATCTTAAAATCCACCAAATGGATGTAAAGACAGCCTTCTTAAATGGAGAGTTAGAGGAAGAAATTTACATGGAACAACCTGAAGGGTTTATAGTTCCTGGTAAAGAAAAGAAAGTGCACAGACTTGTGAAGTCACTTTATGGACTCAATCAAGAACCCAAACAATGGCATGCTAAATTTGATCAAATAATGTTGGCAAATGGATTCAAGATTAACGAATGTGATAAATGTTTTACATTAAAAACGTTATGAATCATGAAGTCATTGTTTGTTTGTATGTTGATGACATGTTAATAATGAGTAAAGAAATTGACGATATAAATGCTACTAAGCGCATGTTGTCCAGCAAGTTCGATATGAAAGACTTAGGAGTTGCTGATTTGATCTTAGGGGTCAGGATTATCAAAACTCCCCAGGGACTAGCATTATCTCAATCTCATTATATTGAAAAAGTATTGGATAAGTTCAGTTACTTGAATTTCGATGTAGTCAAAACTCCAATTGATTTAAGTTGTACATTTAAAAAGAATGAAGGTCAAAGTGACACTCAATTGGAATATGCAGAGTGTTGGGAAGTTTGATGTATATTATGAATTGCACGCGACCAGATATAGCATGTGCTATTAGTAAACTGAGTCGGTACACTAGTAATCCGAATCAAACTCACTGGATGGCTATGAAACGTGTGTTGGGTTATCTAAAATGGACACAACATTATGCTTTGCATTATAATAAATATCCTGCTGTAATTGAAGGATATAGTGATGCAAATTGGATCACCGGGTCAAATGATGTAAAATCCACGAGTGGTCATGTATTCATACTTGGTGGAGGAGCTGTCTCTTGGAAATCTTCCAAACAGACATGTATTGCTCGCTCCACAACGTAATCTGAATTCATTGCTTTGGATAAGGCTGGTGAAGAAGCGGGATAGAATGGAATTTCCTAGAGGATATTCCATTCTAGCCCAAACCTGTTGGACCAATTTGCATACATTGCGATAGTCAAGCAGCAATAGGTAGGGCAGGGATCGTTACGTACAACGGGAAGTCTCGTCATATACGACATAGACATAACACCGTAAGACAACTGCTCTCTAGTGGAATTATCACAATTGACTATGTAAAGTCAAGCGATAATGTGTCAGATCCACTAACGAAAGGCCTAGTGAGAGAGGCAGTTGAAAGATCATCTAAGGGAATGGGTTTACGGCTTAGGACAAGTCAGCATGACGGTAACTCTATCTAGCAGACTGGAGATCCCAAGAGCTAGATTCAAGGAGAAAAACAAAGTTGTGGCTGACGGTTCGACATTGTCAATTAACTCAATCCATTCTCATGATGAAGACAATGTTCAGGAAAAGGTTAAGACTCTGAGGCTTGTTAATAAGGTAATAAAGCTTAAAGTTTTTAATGATTTGCTATGTTTGGTAGATTTGACCAAATAGTGTATCTACGAGATGACACGGTTAGAAATCACCTATGTGAGTGTGAAGTGGAAGCCGCTTCAAAGAGAATTTTATGTCAAAAGCCTATTCTCTATACACTCATGAAACCAGGAGGTGTTCATGGCTGAAACGAACACAACCGTAAGAATCATAAACAGTAAAGGGTTAATTGTGTGACATATGGTTGTCTAGGTATACACCAAAGCTCGACGGTTCAAAGATATCACATCTACCGATTGACCGAGTATATCCGACATATGTTCACTACGGAAAGTCCAAGGGGAAACCTACTTATCCAGATGCAATTAATCCTTGCTTGTAAAGTACACAATTGTCCGTGCATTCCTATGTTATAACTATTCCCCATCAATGTGGGGGATTGTTGGGTATGTAGCAAGAATTGATGGGAAATAGAGGGAAGGAGAGGAATTTGAAAAGTTTAGAACTTGAAAGGTTGGGAACTTGAAAAGTCCTCTAATGCTTTAATGAAAAAGGCAATAGTCCCTCATCGGTAATGGAAATGAAAATAGGAGAGTTTAAATAAATAAACACTCCTATTAATTGTTAAAAGGGTTGGAAAGAGGGACCCCCCTCGCGCCGTCGTCGTCGCTCGCTTCGGCTTCGGCTTCGGCTACGGCTTCGGCTTCGGCTTTGGCTTATGATCGATCGAGAGATAATTTTTTGGACAAATTTATTTTAATTATTTATTTATTTAATTTAATGGCCAAAAATTATTTTCAATTAATTAGTTGATAACAGAAGTTAACCGAAATGTTTTCAACTTTTTAGTTAACCCGACCCGACTCGGATCCGCGCGCGTGACCCGTTTTAAATTCCGTTATATTTAAAAATTCCCGCCATGACTGTTCTGAAAGGTTGCAACTTTCAGTAACAGTCAATACCATTTGAAAGTTTGCAACCTTTCATTAATGGTCGTGTCAATTCTGAAAGGGTTGCAACCTTTCAGAATATATTCTTCTTGCCTATAAATACCATTCAGTCTTCAGAATATTTCCCAACGAATTTTCTGATCGTCCTTCTTCTTAAAAACACATATTTCTTCGTGTACTTTCCTGCTGTGGATTGATTCGCTGACAGTAGAGTTTTTGGTATCTATACTCTACTGATTAAGATCATTTTACCCTGGGAGGTTATATTCCAAATCAAACCTCGGATACTAGAGGGGAATAATTTCCTTAAGGGGACACTGTGAATTCAGTGGACTTGATTTTCTTCCTAAATTTTCAGAAAAAGTATTCCAGATTCAGGTAAGTTTTTCAGATTCAATTTTTTTTTACAAATAAATTTCTGTTCATCTTATTTACTGGTTCTAAAAATCTCAGTTACTTCGTGTTTCTGAATGATTTATTACAACCAGTAATTTCTGATTTTCATAACACAGTTTGGCAACAAAAAAGACATATTTTTTTTATTTTTTTTGGTTCTATTGTTTAAATATTTTTAATTTAAAACTTTTGGATTGTAATATGAGGCAGGTCAAGTAAACCACCTCTGTGGCTGCAAGACTCTGTAACTCAGCCTAAAAAATGGCTTTACTTATCCATTGACTAATCAAATATCATGACTATAGACAAGTATTGAAGGCTTATTCAGCTCAGTGAATATGTTCTTTCAAAGAGGTTATTGCTAATCCTGATTGGGTTAAGGCTATGGATTTGGAAATTGATGTTTTGGAAATTAATTAAACTTGAAGCATAGTAGACTTACCACCTGGAAAGAAGCCCATTGGGTGAAAATGGATCTATAAGATCAAGTTCTTCTCCTTCAGAGAGGTTGAAAGATTCAAAGTGTAACACCTCATATTTGAAAAGAATGGAAAAATGCAGTTTTGGGAACTACAGGCTAGAATCTTTGATCAAAATAAGTCACTATTTAAATCAACTCATCAAAATAATACATTTTTTTAATTTTTTATAAAAGTAGTATAAACCTACTTTATGATAACGTTTTAGGAAAATTTTATTTTTAAAAAATTAAGTTGTGAAATATTGTGGCTAACGGTGTTTAATCAAGAAACGTAACTCTGAGTAACTTTTTTTGCCTAATACATTATTGTACGTTTTACGCCTAACACGTTACTCACAGTACCGTTTATTCCACGGACCATTCAATCCGGCAAATTTAGAATTAAATCTTGCAAATTACTGGCCTAAAATGTTACCAGGGATAATGTTTTGCACCCTAAAATTACTCGCAATTAGACAATCAAATATTCTAAGCCTAGCTCAATGCTAAAGGATGTCAAATTATTGGATTTGGACACTGCAGTTGCGAGGAAGGTTAAGCAAATTTACTTTTTCATTTCCATCTTTAATGTTAGCATCATACATTTTGATATGTATATTAGACTCTATTTAAAAGAAGCCACAAAATGTTCCCTACCTGAATTGACAGAAGAACCAGATCACCAAGGTAACGTTGTCAGCTTATTTGGAATACATTGGCAACTTAATTGTGTATGTGTATTTCAACAAGCAAAACTTAGTTTTTGGTCCAATTACTTAACAAGGTACCAAAGCCAAACTATCTGTTGTTTTTCCAATCGATTTATACGATACAGAAGACAAATAAGGGAATTTCAAATAATATGAGACATTGCTTTGTTGATTACAAATATGAGTCGGGTGAAAAAAATGAGATTACAAATATGAGTCTAGAGATTATATCAATATTTTGGTATTGTACATGAGTTGGACTAGAGTTGTTGAACGGGTTTAGTAATGTCTCTAGTTAATGTGTTGAGCTTAGGTTCATAAGCTTGCGACGGGCCTGTGATAGAATGCTGCATTTAAGGTGTAGGTCGATTTCCTCGAGTCCTTGAGCCCAACCATCTCTGTCTAAAGAAGACAAAATTACAAAACTAAAAAAAATATAGAAAGAATTAACACCCCCAATAATTACTATGCTATAAAATATAGTGACATTGAGGTAAGATTAACGAAAAAAAGAGTCAAATTAATTGTATCAATTAATACACATGTATATCTTTTAAAAGACATTGTGACACAGATAGTTTGTCTTCTTCGGAGTCATGATTTACTTGGATTCATTGATGGAACAATCCAATTTCCTCTACCTAGCAGTGTTTCTGTCGATGAGCCTGCAAAAGAAAAAGAAGAAGAAAAGGGGGATGAGATCGAGCCCGCAAAGGAAGAAGAAGAAAAAGGGGATGAAATCGAGCCCCCCAAAAAAAGAAGAAGAAGAAAAAGAAGGGGATGAGATCGAGCCCGCAAAAGAAGAAGAAGAAAAAAGAAAAAGGGGATGAGATCGAGACTGCAAAGGAAGAAGAAGAAGAAAAAGGGGATGGGTAGGAGCCCCCAAAAGAAGAAAAAGAAGGGGATGAAATCAGAAATAAGGAAGATTACTTGCAACGGAATAGGAGTGATGAGTTGGTTAAGGCATGCATCTTCGGTTCTCTTAGTGATCAACTTCTTAAGGATAAAGCCAGTTATAAATTAGATACTGCCAGAAGAGATTGCTTGGTTTTAAAAAAAAGTTACATACCTCAATCTCAAAGTACTTTATAGGTCATTTTACTTCATTATATTAGGTAATAATAGAAATTGCACTGATTTAGGATAAACATTCGGTTCAAATAAGTTTTTTCCCTAATTTGTCCTACTTTATTATTTATTGAGGTAAATGTCAAAAAGAACACTTAAATTATTTTTTGTTTAATATATATATAAAATATTTTTTTAAAACCCCTCCTCAAATCCTTCTTAAAATTAATTTTAATATTATTTTTCTAAAATTCTCGGCTCTTATTGTTGTTGTTGTTGTTATTATTATTATTATTATTATTATTATTATTATTATTATTATTATTATTATTATTATTATTATTATTATTATTATTATTATTATTTTACATTTTTCTAGTTTGTGTTTTAGATGTATACATATATATTTTAGAAAATATTTTTTTCTACGTGTGTACCTGTCACGCCCCGAGCTACCCCCGAGACGCGGACACGGAACCTAGGACCACAAGTGATCTCAATCTAACCCTGCTTGCATGATCATGAGCATACTAAAGCTGATAAACTGATCCGGAAGCTAAATCATAACTTATAATGAAAAAATGGGGAATACCTATATGCTAAAACTGATATATATGAAAACTGGTGAGTTTAATACAATGCAGTTACTAACTCAACACTAAGCTGAAACTAACTATGTCTGAAATAAGCCTCTAAACTTGACTAGAAATACTGGGACAAGCCCCGGCTAAATCTAGCAAAAATTGAAACTAAATTACTAAAGACTGAAATGAAACTCTTTACTGTTGTTCTTGGAGAATGAGGACTCACCAATGAATCTGCTGAACTGGAGATCAAAAGTCGATCTGTGCGTGATCTGGATGCGGATAACCTGGACCTACATCACGAGAAGATGTAGCGCACATATGTGTCAATACTTGAAAGGTACTGAGCATGTAGGATAGAGTAAAGCTGAAATAAAACATAACTGAACAAGCATAAAAGCAAGTATAATAATCTGACATGATAAACTGAATTCTGAGCTGACAGGATGCAATGACCAATTTATAACATGCTGAAGCTGAATATTGAATATACAGATAAATGTTCAATGTGGAGAGTCTTATTGATCTGTCGGAGCTACTAATAACTGATAATAAAACGACATGAGCTAAATGTTGAGTCCGATGTATACGCCCCATCGAGAGGACCCAATATACCCTGCCAAAGGTATAAAGGCATGGTGGCGTGATTACTAAACTGATTGCCGACAGAGGGAACTTACAACCTACTTGGCTAGTAGTTCTGGGACTAATTCGTATGCTGAACCCTAGTTCAACTCGGTATTATGCTACTCCCATGATTTCTGTAAATTTACTGATTATGTTTGGGTTTCTGTAAATACTGGATAGCTCGAAACTGAACATGCAAACTGAGAATGCAACAACTAATATGGTAATTATGCATTTATAATTGAGGCATGTATATCTGAAGTGTCTGAAATATCTGATCTAGCATGTGTAATTCAAGAACTAAAGAAATACAAAACTAGGATTCTGAAATTCACGTGATAATCTGAGTAATAACATGATAATTTGATTTGGAACATGTATTTAATAGGTTCATGAAGTTCTATCAATGTTCTAGAAACCCTAGGCTTAATCATGATAATAGAATCAAGAATCTGACTGAAAACGAGGGACCCAATGGGTGAAAGGAACCCACTAGTGAATTTCCACATACCTTGTGATGAAATCCATGGAAAAATACTTAAGTTTCGGGGCTAGAACTGCTGGAACTTGTTGCGTTCTTGAACTAGGGTTCTTTAGATTTTTCTCCTCTCTTGCTTCTAATTTTCTATGTTTTGATTTAATGATTTGACTTAGATATGTTTTAGTTATGTTTCTAGGCTTAAACTAACTAAAATCTGATGATTTAGGGTCAAACTGACGTATCATAAGGTTTAAACGAACTGGGAAAGGTAAAAAAGACCCCATAGGAAAGTTGTTGTCGGCCAAAGGATGGCCAGGACTGGCGGTCCATCGTCTGACCGACGCCCCGTCATTGGGTCCGTCGACTGGACCTGTTCGACTGGCCTTTACTAAAATGGGCATAAATTTTTACTCGGGGGTCTGATTTTAGCAAGGTCAGTGGATATGAAAAGATAATTCAATTATATATCTATGGGTAGGTCATGGGACACTTAATTCATTTTGTGCTAAGAGTTATGACTATTTGAATTTGAACCAACTTCATTTCCCCTTAACTGTCCCATATGTTCCACCTACGGTCCGTATCTCTTTTTCGGAGAGTGGGTGGGGGGGTCTCGATCAACGGTCACAGACTACGGACCATCGTCTAACCTATGGATCTTGCTGGTCATCCGTAGCTCTTGTTAGAGAGTGGGTGAATGGGGGTCTCGATCGACGGTCACCGAATATGGACCGTCGTCTGACCTACGTAACGTAGGTTTGTCCATCGATCAAGACTAAGCCAATTTTTTCTAGCTGAGTTTTTGGGAGTCTCTGATCCCATCGAAGGTTGTGCAGGAAGGACCGTGGGTCAGGCTACGATCAATCGATGGTCTCGTCTGTTGCACCTGTGGATTTTTTGAAAAACTGATTTTTTTGACTGTTTTAGCTACAGGGTGTTACATTATCTCCCCTTGGGAATATCCGTCCTCGAATGAAGACTAATCTAGCTGAAATAGAGGGAGAGAGATGCAAACCCCACTACTAAACACGGAAAACTTAGTTTCTAACTGAATTGTGTTCTGAGTGCATGCAAATACGCTGAATATGCAAGTACAGACAGTGGGAACATGATTGTAAGACTGAATTTACGCATGAATGACTGGAAAACTGAAGAGGAACTAGTACCTCAAGCAAGAGTGGAATCAAAAGGAAAGAGGTGAGGATACTTGGCTTTCGTGGCTGCTTCTGCTTCCCAAGTAGCTCCCTGTACGGACTGACTCCTCCACAAAACCTTGACTGAAGCGACTTCTTTGTTTCTTAACCTTCTGACCTGACAGTCAAGAATCTCAACTGCTTCATCCTCATAAGAAAGACTATCTTTCACCGCCACACTCTCCAATGGCACTATAGAGGCTGGATCACCCACACACTTCTTCAAGAGTGAGATGTTGAAGACCAGATGCACTGCTGCTAATTTTGCTTGAAACTCTTAACTCATATGCCACCTTGTCAACCCTTTCATGATCTTGTATGGGACTACATATCTGGGACTGATCTTCCCTTTCTTTCCAAATCTCATCACCCCTTTCTTAGGTGAGATTTTCAGAAAAACCCAATCAACTTGGAACTCTAGTTCCCTTCTCCTTACATCTGCATAAGATTTCTGACGACTTTGGGTTGTCTTAAGTCTATCTCTAATGAGTTACACTTTCTCCATAGCATAAAGGAGTGAGTCTGGCCCTATCAAAGCTGCTTCACCTACTTCAAACCAACAACCATGAGATCTACATCTACGCCCATATAAAGCCTCATAAAGGGCCATCTAAATGCTGGAATGGTAGCTATTATTGTAGGAAAAATGAATAAGAGGAAGGTGATCATCTCAAATACCTTTGAAATAGATCACACAAGATCTCAGCATATCCAATAAGGTCTGAATAGTACGCTTTTCCTGCCCATCTGTCTGTGGATGAAATGCTGAACCAAGGTTAACTTGAGTACCAACACCTTTTTGAAATGACTTCCAGAAAAGAGAGGTAAATTGAGGACCTCTATCTGAGATGATAGAAAAAGGAACCCCATGCAACCTCACAATTTCATTAATGTAAAGCTTGGCATAGTCTTCTGCCGAATATGTAGTATTGACCGCCAAAAAACGAGAAGACTTAGTCATCCTATAAACTATCACCCAAATTGAGTCATGCTGTCTGCAAGTACGAGGTAATCCTGTGATGAAGTCCACATTGATCACATCCCACTTCCAAGCAGAAATATCAATCTCTTGAGTCATACCTCCTGGTTTCTGATGTTCTACCTTGACTTGCTGACAATTGGGGCACTACTCACAAAATCTGCTTTATCCCTCTTCATGCCATTCCACAAATAGACTTCTCGTAGATCGCAGTACATCTTAGTGGCACCTTGATGAATAGAATACCTAGCGTTATGGTCTTCTGCAAGAATATGCTATCTCAACTCGCCCACATCAGGAACACACAATCTACCTTGGTAGCGAAGTACACCATCTCCCCGTTGTGAGAAAACATCCACTCTCTGATTATGGACTGCAACCTTAAGTTCAAGCAAGATTGGATCACTGTCTTACTTTTCCTTAACCTATACCACCAAAGAAGATTCTTCCCCATTCTGAACTGTTACACCATCGTCTGATATGCTCATAAGGCGAACTCCCAAGCGACCAAGCCTGTGAACATCCTTCACTAGCTCCTTCATTTTTTCCTCAACATGGGCTACACTACCCATAGATAATCTACTTAGAGCATCTGCTACTACATTTGCCTTACCAGGATGGTAATGCACACTCATATCAGAATCCTTAAGGAACTCAAGCAATCTCCTCTGGCGAAGATTCAACTCCTTCTGGGTGAACACATACTGAAGGCTCTTATGGTCAGTGAACACATCTACATGAACATTGTACTAGTAGTGTCTCCATATCTTGAGTGCAAACACCACTGCTGCAAGCTCGAGGTCATGAGTTGAATAGTTCTTCTCATGCACCTTAAGTTGTTTGGAGGCATACGCTATGACCTTATCTCGCTGCATCCACACACAACCTAAGTCAACTCTGGATGCATCACAATAGATCACATAACCATCTGAACCCTCTGGTGAAGTCAAGACAGGAGCTGTAGTCAATTGAGATTTCAATTCAAAGTTTTTCTCACAATCATCTGACCATTGAAACTTGACCATCTTCTGAGTCAACCTAGTCAATGGTAAGGCTATGGATGAAAATCCTTCCACGAGCCTTCTATAATAACCCGCTAGGCCTAAGAAACTTCTGATATCTATAGTAGAAGTAGGTCTGGGCCACTGTTTCACTGCTTTTATCTTCTGCGAATCCACTCGGATTCCTTCGCGAGATACAATGTGACCAAGAAAAGCAACGGATTGCAACCAGAACTCACATTTACTAAACTTAACGAATAACTAGAGATCCTTGCGAGTTTGTAAAACAATTCTCAAATGACTCGCATGTTCTTCCTCATTCCTAGAGTAAATGAGGATATCATCAATGAAGACGATAACGCACAAGATCAAGTACTGTTTGAAAACTTTGTTCATCAAATCCATGAAAGCTGTAGGAGTATTAGTTAGTCCAAACGACATAAATACAATTTCATAATGACCATACCAACTTTTGAAGGTTGTTTTCGGAATGTCACTATCTCTGACTCTGAGCTGGTGATAGCCCGATCTGATATCTATCTTTGAGAAATGGCTAGCACCCTGAAGTTGGTCAAACAAGTCATCAATCCTTGGGATGGGATACTTATCTTGATTGTGACCTTGTTCAACTGTCCATAGTCAATGCACATTCTGAGAGAGCCATCTTTCTTCCTTACGAACAACATTGATCCACCGCATGGTGAAATACTATGTCTGATGACTCCCTTATCCAGAAGGTCTTTCAACTGCCCTTTCAATTCCTTAAGCTCGGCTTGAGCCATTCTGTAAGGAGGAATAGAAATAGGCTGGGTGTCTGGAAGGAGATCAATTCCAAAGTCGATTTCCCTATTGGGAGGGACTCCATGAAGATCTTCTGGAAATACTTCTGGAAATTCACAAACTACTGGAACTGACTCAAGAGTTGGGGTTTCAAGGCTAGAATCCTTAATCCAAACTAGATAATAGAGATAACCCTTAGATATCATCTTTATGGCCTTAAGGTAAGAAATAAATTGACCCATAGGCGCTTAGCTACTACCCTTCCATTCTAAGATTGGGTCTACAATCGACGAAGGCATAACATGAGTGTAACCAATCCATGCCTATAATGACATCAAAGTCTACCATTTCTATCTACATTAGATTTTCTGAGGTGACTTTCAGAGAGACTGTGACAGGGCAATTTATGTATACCCGTCTAGCTAAAACTGGGTCACCGGCTGGAGTAGAGACTGAGAAAGGTTTTGAGAGAGTTTCTGGACTGACATTAAATTGGATTGCTATGTAAGGAATTACAAATAAACGAGTACCCCCTGGATCTCACAGTGCATAAACATCAAGGTCAAAGACACATAACGTACCATTGACGACATCAGAGAACCTTCCTGATCCTGGAGAGCCTGAAGAGCATATAAATTGTTTGGCATTGAATGCCACATGTACCAGATGAGTTACCATACCGAGTTAGGTGACTTGTTGGTGCTGCTGAAGTTGTAGATTGAGCTCTACCATTATCACCTCCTTGACCCTGTATAGAAGGACAATCCCTCAACCTGTGACCAGACTGACTGCACACAAAACATCCCTCTATTCCTACAAGACACTTGCCCGGATGGTTCTTACCACACTTAGGGCAAGTGGGGTAAGTCTTGGTGCCTGAAACACTTTCTGGAGATTAGAGCCTGATGCTCTACCCTTCTGGTTATACCTGTTCTTGGAGGATGAAATACTAGCTGATGAAGGGCTGGAGCCGAAAACTTCTGTTGACCATGCAAGCGATTTCCACCACCAGATTTCTGCTGAGAATAGTCATAATTCCCAGTCCTAACCTTCTTATTTTCCTTAGCTTGTTCCCTAAGCTTATCACCCTCAACCTGCTGAGCATGAGTCATAAGTCTAGAGATCTTCATATCTCCAAGCATCGCATTTCTGCACTCAGTTTTCACCAAATCTGACACTCCATACAAAAACTTATTCATCTGGAGTTAGCAACCATGTGAGGAGCATACCTGCAGTGTTGGTTAAAGTTGAGTCCATACTCTTGGACTGTCATGTTACCCTACCTTAAGTTCATGAATTCCTGAACCTATGCCTCTCAACTCTATTGGGAAAGACCTGTCGAGAAAAGTCTCACTAAAGCAATACCAAGTGATAGGAGCTGCATCTGCACCCCTATTCTCCGTCCAATGAGTGTACCAAATATGAGAAACATCCTTCAACTGGTATGATGCTATCTCAACCCGATCATCCCCAGAGACTTGCATTGCCTCAAAGATCTTCTTGGTCTCATCCAAGATATTCTGAGGATACTCATTAGCTTGCGTTCCTAAGAACTCAGGAGGATTAATCCTAACAAAGCCACGGACCCTTTATGCCACTAATCCAACATTTTCATTCACATGAGCATGAACCCAATTATTCTGGTTAGTCATACTCTGAGCCAACATCTGTATGGAATTTCTGAAGTCAGCATTGGAGACTTCCTGATCTGGGGTTGGAGGATCTGCGCTTGCATTTCTTGCGTTCCCATTCCAACCGTTAGATCTACGAGTAGGCATGATATGAAAGTAGAACATCAAGTTAGAATGGAATAAGATCATACCTCAAGCACGATAAGAATACCAAGAAAATGAAGTTTTTTTCCTAAAACACCTCATAGCCTCCCTCTCATTAGATGTGGTGCACTTCACACCCATGAAAAGGACTCTACTTAGTGCGGCTTTTAAGACATCCTAGGACACTTAAACCTAGTGCTCTGATACCATGTTGTGTCACGCCCCGAGCTACCCCCGAGACGCGGACACGGAACCTAGGACCACAAGTGATCCCAAGCTTCCCTGCTGGCATAATCATGAGCATACTAAAGATAATAAACTGATGCGAAAGAAAATTATAACTAATAATGAAAACATGGGGAATACCCATATGCTAAAACTAATATATATGAAAACTGATGAGTTTAATACAGTGAAGTTACTAACTCAACACTAAGCTAAAACTAACTATGTCTGAAATAAGCCTCTAAACTGGACTAGAAATACTGGGACAAGCCCTAGCTAAATCTAGCAAAAATTGAAAAAAAATGACTAAAGACTGAAATGAAACTCATGACTGTTGTCCTCTGAGAATGAGGACAAACAACTGAATCTGTTGAACTGGATATCGGAAGTCGATCTATGCGTGATCTGGATGCTGAGAACCTGAACCTACATCATGAGAAGATGTAGTGGACGTATGCATTAGTACTTGAAAGATACTGAGCATGTAGGATAGAGTAAAGTTGAAATAAAACATAACCGAAAGAGCATAAAAGCAAGTATAATAATCTGACATGATAAACTGAATTCTGAGCTGACTGGATGCAATGACAAATTTATAATATGCTGAAACTGAATATTGAATATACTAATTAATGGTCAATGCAGAGAGTCTGACTGATCTGTGGGAGCTACTAATAACCGATAATAAAATCACATGAGCTAAATGTGGAGTCTGATGTATACCCCCATCGAGAGGACCCAATATACCCTGCCAAAGGTATAAAGGCATGCTGGCGTGATCACTAATTTGATTGCCCACAGAGGGGACTTATAACCTACTTGGCTAGTAGTTTTGGGACTAATTGGTTACGATAAACCCTAGTCCAACTCGGTATTATGGTACTCCCATGAATTCTGTAAATTTACTGATTATATCTGAGTTTCTATAAATACTGGATAGCTCGGAACTGAATATGCAAACTGAGAATGCAACAATTAATATGGTAATTATGTATTTATAACTGAGGCATGTATATCTGAAGTGTCTGAAATATCTGACCTAGCATGTGTAATTCAAGAACTAAAGAAATACAAAGCTAGGGTTCTGAAATTCATGTGATAATCTGAGTAATATATTGATAATCTGATTTGGAATATGTATTTAATAGGTTCATGAAGTTCTATCAAATTTTTAGAAACCCTAGGCTTAATTATGATAATAGAATCAAGAATCTGACTGAAAACTAGGGACCAAATGGGTGAAAAGAACACAATAGTGGAAATCCCACATTCCGAGTGATGAAATCCACGGAAAAATACTTAAGTTTCTGGGCTAGAACTGCTGGAACTTGTTTTTTTCTTGAACTAGGGTTCTTGAGCTTTTTCTCCTCTCTTGCTTCTAATTTTCTATGTTTTGATTTAATTATTTGACTTAGAAATGTTTTAGTTATGTTTCTAGGCTTAAACTGACTAAAATCTGATGATTTATGGTCAAAACGAAGTATCTTAAGATTTAGCAAAGTAGTAAAGGTCTAAAAGACCCCTGGGAAAGTTGTTGTCGGACCAAACGAGGGCCAGGACAGACCGTCCGTCGTCTGACCGACGCACCGTCGTTGGATCCGTCGATTGGGCCTGTTCGACAAGACTTTACTAAAATGGGCATAACGTTTTACTTGCAGGTCATATTTTAGCAAAGTCTGTGGCTATGAAAAGATAATTCAATTATCTATCTGTGGGTAGGTCATGGGATATCTAATTCATATTTTTGATAAGAGTTATGACCATTTTAAGTTGACCCAACTGCATTTCCCCTTAACTGTCTTCAAATTTTCCACCGACGGACCATGCTGGTCAGAAAGTGGGTGAATGGGGGTCTTGATCGACAGTCACGAACTACGGATCATCTTAACATGATTAGCCTAATGACACTTTTTACCATGAACAACCCAAAGGGGAAAGACATTTTTTTTTTAATGGAAATAATCTAAAAAATAATTCTTTGGAAAACATTTAAGAGTGGGTTTTGCTCACCATTTTTTGTTAGTTTGTTTTTTTTTAATGTTTTTTTTAAGACTAAAGAATTTGATGAAATAGTTAAATCTTGACTATAATTGGTACCAACAGTTAGGATTCCATGTAAATTTCTCTTCTTATTTTTTCTCTTTTTCTAAATAAAATTGAATTTAAGGTAATTCCTACATCTTCAAGTGGAACCTCAAACATACTTAAGGATCAACAAGAATTGTTCATCTTGCTTCAAACAAAGGTTTTGAATTGTACTAATCCTTAGGTTTCACGTGCTCTCACAGAAAAAGAAAAGTCTTATTTCTCACATATTTGATGGATTTGATTTTAGGATATTTTTTAAAGTGCAATCACACTCACAAGAATTTCCAGTGCATGCAACTGTGATACCATATGTTTGACCCTTATGTAAATCTACACTAATGTGAGAACATTTGGAATGAGATCATGTAGGTCTTGAAATTGGCTTGTAAAGTAGGCTTATGGATGGGTAGGATATATATTTAGGGTAAGAGTAACTTAATTACTCCTTGAGCGTCACACTAAATTTGTACTTTTGACAATTGATACACCTTTGGCGTCATATTCTCTTCATTGTCCTCCCTTTTTTCGATTTCTTTTGAATTCTCATTTATTGGAGTTTTTTTATTAATTCCTTTGTTTCGGCTTATTTTGAGTACTTATTTCTAGGATTTCACCCCTTTCTTTTAATTTTTTTCTCTTCTCTTATTGGAGTATTTTCTTTCTCCTCTTTCGCTGGCCTTATAGGGGTATTTTTGTCTTGATTCATTTTTTCAACCTTTTTCTTTTTTTTGTTCTTTCTCTAGAACTCGTTTTTGCTTCCTTGAATTCGGGGTATTTGATATCTTATGCCTACGGCAACTTCAAACGTGGATCTTCTCTTATATTCTGCACATCTTTGGTACACTCAAGAAGGTTAGGTCAAGAGTGCATATAAGCATTCAAATAGGGATAGTGCTAACATGTGGTTGTCCATAGAAAGGCTTCAGGATCAAGGTGGGAAAAACTAGGGATCAATGTTACTTTGTTGGTTTTGAAAGGTCTATTGGGTAAAAGAAGGCCTACAATCCTTTCCAGAACCAAACATTACTCAGGATTTTTCCTCGATAACATTCAAACCAAGTTCTAAATCAACAGTGTGATGCAATTGAATTTTGATCTAATAGCTATCCACATCATGCACATGAAACAATGATGTTGGTTTTATTCGTATCTTGTATGTCTGCAAGAGAATTTTCAAGCATCACAAAAATATGAATAAGAGGGATCACAAGAATCTATGGTTTACCACAAAGTTACTCTCTTCAGTATATTGAATATTTTTACATGTTCCTAATTGTATTGGTCTCATTTGAGTTAAAGACGTGACTCTTGTAATATGTACAGAATGATTTTTTTATTTGACAAAATGAATATTGAACCCAAGAAGGGTTACCTACGTATCTCATAGAGATGAGAATTAGGTGTGCATAGTTCATGCAAAAATGACGTTGAAAAAAAGCACAAACTATTTGATTATTTTTTTAAAACTTAAAAGAATGAATACTAAACCCAAAAAGGGCTTCCTATGTATCTCACCAAGATGAGAATCAGGTTCGCATAGTTCATGCAGATATGGCTCTAATCACAACTTGTTTTATTATTATTTTACTTTTGAAAAAATGGATAGCGAACCCAAGAAGGGTTGCCTACGTATCTCATTAAAATCAGAATCACTTATGCATAGTTCATTCAGATATAACATAAAACAATTTTAAAATTTAGACAAATTCAGAGTGATTCTTGTATGTATCCTCTTAACTGTCAACTTTTGTAGTGCCTGTTGAATGTGTTCTATCTTTTTTTACAGTAACCACTTGTTATTGTATTCTTTTTTGAATGTGTATTGGAACTGTGACTTCTCCCAGTTATTCACAAAAACTACACATCGGTATGCCCATCTCAGACAGCTGTTGGGGAAAGTTTCCCTACAAAAATATAAGAAATATGTCAAACATGGCTATTATAATAATAAATAAATATGTGTAACTTCATAGTCAAGAACTCCCCTGATTTTTTTTTGACTTGATATTGATATCTTTTGAAATACAAAGACTCAGATTTTGCGAATTCTCTTGTCCTTTGCAACTTCAGACGAACGACTTCTAAATTCAGACATAAATCAACCTCTCACTTAAAAAGAAGAAAAACTCAGAAGGTAATATGTTAGTTCGTGTTCATAAAAAATATTGCAAAATATCACACAGAAAAAATTAAACACATAAGCATTGCTTTGATTGAAAAAAAACTCAATTATATCACATAACATACAAACATTCATTTTGTGTCCTATACAAATATGTGACCGTTTTGTGCCGAGGGTAGCTTATCAATCTGAATGATGTATTACATTATTTGACAACATTTCATTATTCCCCAATACACTTAGTACAAATTTTATGAATTAATCAAATATAATTACATAACAAGAAAAATTGATACAAATAATCAGTCTTGTGAAGAGGTACCATCCTTAACTAAGCCTTTATAGAAGGTACTTCTTCTTGAACTTCTTTTCATTTCCAAATACCAACACCTTTTTGGATGGAATGGTAGCTTGTGGAGGTCATTGTTTAATTAAATTAAACTACTAAAATCAACCCCTAACCCTAATGAAAAATGATTTTTCAAACGTTGTATATGTCCTTCAAATATAAACACATAATTATGATCATCCATTTAGGCCAAAAGACATTTTGGACTAAAGGTGGTCTTTTTAACGGGCCCAACATGCCTTGGGTTTTAAGTCATCTGAGGTGTAACATCTAGCAATTATAAATAACTAGGAATAAGCTGAGAATTGGAAATAGTGAATTTTTGGAAAGAATAGAAATCTGGAAATTTACTTCAGTTTAAAAAGGTGAATTTTTGGTCAACTTCAAATGGTCATAACACTTAGCTCAGGATTAGTTAGATGTAATTCCGTATATGGTTGGAAGGATATTGAAATGATATTTCCAACGCCGCTGATTTTGTGCAATTCCGAGTTCATATGAGTGAGTTATGACTTTTGGAAGTTGGGTTGTTAGAATAAGGAAAGTCTAATCCAGATTTTAGAAGGGTAGTTTGGTCTTTTCCTTAGCCTTTTATTTTAATCAGTTTTTGATAATTAATTAGGGGGCTAAGATAAATTATATCAGTTTACAGTTTTACCAAAAGAGTTAGGGTTTTGATAGAAGAGAAAATAGGAGGAAAAAAGAGAAGTAAGGAGAAACACATTCAAGAGTCATCAAGATCGTCGAGTTTAGCTTGTGGAATTCATTGGGGGCGATCTCTAAAAGGTATGTGAGCTTCCATAGTGTTGGGTTCATTTACCCACACACAAATCATGATTTATTCAGCGTTATTTTGTTCTTGAAATCTAAAGGATTTAAGTTCTTGAAGTTTCCTTATCGACTAAGTTTTGATGTAAGATACCACTTAGGTCAAATTAAAACAACCATGTATCTTAGAATATAAGCAGTTACGTGAGTCATATCCTATACAATTGAAGGTAATTGAATATGCTATCCAATGCCACCACTTTCGCATCAATCCGATTTCTAAGTAAAAAGTTTTGACTATTTTAGTAACCTATATAGTGCTTTTACGAATAAACCGATGGGAAAACATTAAAAAGGGTTGTTTTTATTTTCTTACCTCCAAGAAAACCCTAAAAGAACTTCTTGACTAATAAAAGCTTCAAAACAATCAGTTTTTCATCTTTACTCATAAAAATCATAATTCTTGGCCATAGAGATTTCAACAAAATAATACAAGAATCTCAAAAAAGGTTTTCTTCATCATTTACCTTCAAGTTAGTGTTTCAAGGTTTCTATTCAAGTTCTTAGCCAAGATTCTTCGAGAACCTTGTTCTTCCTATCTAAAACTATTCCTAAAAATCATGACATTTTTCCTGTTACAAATCATGATCCTTGGATCCATAACTCAATTCAAGGAAAGTCAAGAGTCAAGTCAAGAAGTTAAGAGTCAAGTCAAGAAGTCGAGAATTAAGTCAAGATAGTTTTTCAAAATTGTTTCACGAACTTTTAACTTGTTTTAAGACTTATGTTTCCAAGTTATGCAAAGAGTTCAGATTTGAAGTTCTTTTCTTCAGAGAAGTATATGGGAACTTAGTGTTCCCAAGAAGTTTTAAATGTTTTTCACATTTAAATAAGAACGGAAACTGAGATTTCCAAAGAGTCTTTGATCTAGTTATCATAAAAGAGTAAATGCTTTCACAATTAAGAAAGAGGGGAAACTTTGATTTTCAATATAGCCTTTGAGCTAAGTTTTTGAGCAATTATCTCAAAGCACAAAAATAAGTATGTTTTTAAACATAAGAGCTTGTATTATATTTTGGGAGTATATTGAGCAGCGATATGTGAAGAGTTCAAATAACTCACAACCCCCATAAACCATGTAGACATCATGGTTAGAAAAAGATCATATTTTTTAGATAATTCCTTTAGTGCTTTTTAGCATAGACTAGTGGATCTACATAATGAGTTAGGTCCTATACCCTGGCAAGGTATAGGATGGTCCTTGGTAGCATGAGTTAAAGTGTTGTATCATCACTATAACTCTTAAATGATGATTGTCAATGAGAAAAACTCCCACAATAGTATTTCGTATTTTGATATAGGTCAGAATATTTGTATTTTCATATACAAATAGAGGTCATATTGTATCTTTGCATACATACAGAGTTATTATTGCATTTCTAAATCTACAGAGTCAACAATCATGTTTAAAACTTTTCTTTATACTGCATTTATTTATATTGTTTTATATTGAAATCAGCTGAGTTAAGTAAATCTTAGGTAAGTGTTTCTTTCAGACTCTTTTCAAGCCTATGTTATGTTTAGCATTTGAAATCACTTACTCGCACATTCAATGTACTGATGTCATCGTATTATGATGCAAACATAGGTAATAAGGATCGCATCTAGCGCATCGTCGATCAAGTTGAGCACTCCAGCGTCAGTTGGTGAGCCTTCTTTCATTTCAGAGGACTATTTTACTTGATTACTAGTTTAGTTCATTATATTTGTTGTGGGCTTTGTCCCAACATCCATCTCACTTTTAGAGGCTTCATAAATAGACAGTCAGATGTTAGTCATTTGAGTCTTTCAATATAATCTCTTATTGTTAAAACTTGGGTTGTCAAATTTGGCCAAGTTTGAATGTTTCAATTTTGAAAACATTATTAGTTATTACATATTTTCAGCTCAGTTAACTTTAATGATTATTGTCTTCCACTGAGTATGTAAGTCAGGATAAGGGTTCGCTTGAGGCTAGTAATGGTTATCGAGTGTCGGTCACGCGCAGTTTAGGCTCGGGGTGTGATATTAGGTCAATGCGCTAAATCAAGAATTGGGCTTCGCTCTTTGCTAGTTGACTAAGAGTGGTTTTTGAAAACCCATAACCTAAGTGGAAAACTTAGACTAACTCACGACAACCATTGGACGCATGACCAACTAGTAAATTGTCGATTATTTCAAAAAAGGATCGAGTATAAAATTCTGACTGCAATTATGCAGTAATCGTTCTTAATATACTATACATACAACAGAAGATGCCATGAATGCAATAACAGTTATATCAATTTAAAAAATCAAAAATTAAATAATCAATACAATATATACAAATAATCAACAAAATATACAAGATACAAGATTTAACAAAATAAAAGACAAACTTCCTCAATTTGAAAAAAAATGCTCTCATAACGGTTAGAACTTCTATATCCTTTGCGGAGTTGTATTTTGTTTACATCCCTACTTTATTCAAATAAGGAGAAACGTCGCGGTGACTCGATAAGTATAAATAATTAACTCAATTTTACAGATTTAAAGAATAAATGAATTTTAAAAGGAGGCGCCACCTAATTTTAGGAAAAACTAGGATTCTAATTAAAGTGATCTACAAAATCATTAGATTTTTGGTAAGGGGTTCAAGATAGTCTGAAGGAAAAGTGTTAGGCATCTTTTGAAATTCACAACTATGGGTCCCGACTAAATTTATTTATTTTTTCAAATTAAGGAGGAGATAAAACAATATACAAATATGATAAAATACAATATAGACAAATAATAAAGTAAACAAGTAATATGATAAACGACCTAATGTTTGCTTATCGTGAACAATATACATAATAATAAATAAAAAAATTTATATTTCAAATTTCATTGAAATAGCTTAAGTTGGAAGCGCATCCGAGGTACTTGTAAACACACTCAGTAAAAGTGTTAGTAAGAAATATATACATGGGAAGTCTTAGAAATCGACGGTAATTTCTTCATCAACAAATTTTAACAATCAAAATAAATGAATATAAGCTAAATTTCCGTCATCTACAATGTGAAGGCCTCAAAAGTTGACGAAATGATTTTTTATTGGCCAAATATAACTTGTCTTCCAATATCCAAGGAACCCATAATATATAAAACAATAGCAGCACAACGATTCTATAAAGCTAACAAGAACATAATAAAGTAATATGCAATATTTAAATAATAATAATTAACATAACAACATGAGTAATGAACTAAAAATAAAATAACCAATCGCAACATAACTGATAGCAACAAAAACAATATACAGAAATAAATAAAATTTAGTACTACCTAACTTTATAGTCAAAATATTGGTAACATAAAACTAGTTAATTTTAACGTAATAACGATGGCAAAATAACCAATGGACAGAAACCAAGCAACAGTGACAATAAAATAATAAAAACAAATTAAGTAACAACAACAAAATCAAAACTACAACAATAACATATCTAAGCCATAATGAACTTTATCTATTAACCCATAACAAATAATTAAAACTAATTAAATAATAACAAATAACAATAACTGCAGCAAGGTTTAGGTAACTAAAGCCATATATGAACAGAAAGAAATAAACCAATAGAAATAGCTAAATAAATCAAAGATACCACTTAACACAATGAGGAAAAACTAAACCAACTTAACAAAAACATAAACAACAAACAAGGACAGTAATTATTAATAAAGAGCAAAACAACCCAAGTATCAAGCAATATTTTGAACAAAACTAAGACTAAGAGGATCCTGACTGGCAGAGCTCAGTGTTGGCTTCATTGTTGCTTCGACTTATGGTGAGATCTGGTTCAGTGGAGATTTTGCCGAAGGTCCGAATGTTGGTTGTTGTTATTGTTGTTGCCTAGAGGAGCTCAAATTGTGGACTTGGGATTGTGGCCCAAATATCATCACTCAATTTGTGTATGTAAATTTTAATTTTATTCATATTTGAATGAATTTTTAGACTATGCAAAATATCAAAATGAATATTAACAAATGTAACAAATAAAATGAATATATAAAAAATATAATGAACGTAACTAATGACATGTTAAAATGTAATTTTAAAATTAACTGATAAAAATTTTAAATTTTGATAAATAAGGATAGTTGTCGATAAATTTATTTACAATTATAAAAAAATATTTTGAATTATTAAATAAATAAACCTTAAAAGTTATGGATTTTGAAAATGTTAGGCCAAAATTTAGTGTCAACACTAATTAATATGATTTATCTTTGGGAAACTTTTACATATAGCCACATAAAAATAATTAATTAATCTCCATAGTTATAGTTTGATAATTACAATTTGTAGCTACATGTTATATGGAGGAGAGATGCGAATGAGACTGGGAGAGAGAGGAGAGAGGCGAGAGAGAGGGGGGAAAGAGTGGGAGAAATGTGAATTGTATATCTATATTGGTTATATAATTGTATATTATACATATGCATTTGTATATATGACAAGAGAGGTTGGGAAGTGGAGGAGAGAGGAGAGAGAGACTGGAAGAGGGAGGAGAGAGGCAAGCGAGTTTGACAGAGGGAGGAGAGAGGCGAGAGAGAGAGGGAAGAGAGTGGGAGAGAGCTGAATTGTATATGTATATCATTGTATATTATACATATACATTTCTATATAGGCAAGCAAGATTGAGAGAGAGAGAGAGAGAGAGAGAGAGAGAGGAGAGAGTCAAGCGAGATTGGGAGAGGGAGGAGAGAGGCGAGCGAGAGAGGGCAGAGAGTGGGAGACGTGAATTGTATATGTATATAGGTTTAATAATTGTATATTATACATATGTATTTGTATACTGTAGTGAATTATACATATACAAACATGACTAATTATACAAATTCGAAGCTAGACCACGTAATTAATGTATAATGTTAGTAGTCAGTGATAATTATAGCAAACTATAGCTATGATGAGTAATTAAATAGTATAAGTTGCTTTGTTGAGTAATTTTACCTTTATATTTTTCATCTTCCTATTCGTCCAAACTAGATTATATTCCATGTTCAGAGGATTAACAATTGGCAATGTTAATTCTCATACTAAGTCTAATTATGATTTGTATTTTTTTTATCTTGCATCTATTAAAAACTACTATTTAGAATTGAAAATAAAGTTTGAAGAAATATTTTACTATTATTTTAAAACTAGATAATAACCATTGAAAAATGAAAGAACCTGCCATTCAACTTGACAAGGAGATATTAAAAAAAAACTATGATATGCAAAAAAGAGAGAAAGAACTTTAATCTTGTAAAATTTTGAAAGTGAATCTTCATGTATTATTTGAGTGCCCTTTTAATACTACAACTTTACTCAAACACAAATGTTTAACGCTTCTTTCTCATTTAAATAAAATAGGCAATTTTGTCAATAAGTGTACATTTTTTTATCCATTCATAACTATAAAAAGTTATCAATGATATTTAGATCATAAAGAAGACACACACAGAGTTAAGAAACTATCTTATATTAATTAACTTCGTATACTTCTTGTTTGATGTCGAATGCTCTGTCCCTTTTTATGTAATTTATTTAATTCATTATATGTAATTGGTAAAATTAATATTGTTGATTTAAGCATTTACTATTTGATAGCACAATTTTAATTTTATAACAATAATCGTTGTCAGAAATTAGTATATATATGTACACACATTTTTTTTGTTAATTATACTTACATTTTTTTTAATTTGTGTAATTTTATATTGGGTTACATAACAAATAATGGTGTAAAATAAGCAAATATTGTTGTCACGACCCAAAACGGGCCGCGAGTGGCACCCACACTTATCCTACTATGTGAGCGAACCAACCAATCCAATTCCCAACGTTTCAACCATAAATAACAAAATATAATGCGGAAGACTTAAAACTCATTAATGAAAATCGATTAAATAACTAATAAAAACTCAATACTTATTATTCCCAAAACCTGGAAGTCATCACCACAAGAACATCTATCCTCAAATTACTAATCTAAGAGTATCTAAGAAGATAAAATAAGTAAAAGCTAGTCCATGCCGGAATCTCAAGGCATCAAGACATGACGAGGAAGATCCAGTCCAAGCTAGAAGCAATAGCTCACCCTGAAATCTGGCTTGATGAAGACTGGCTAGAGTTGCGG
>NC_028641.1:65343340-65343636 GCF_001406875.1 Solanum pennellii
AGAACCTGATTTATCATCTCTGGGGTAGGTTGGGGTGGTAGTTCCTCATTCTGCACTTGCTCAGTTTCCCCTTCCTCACCCTCTCTTACCACTTCCTCAGTCGGTGGAGGAGTCACTGCCCTAGTACTAGATGGGACGAGTGCTTGTCCTCTTCCCCTAGAGGACGTCCTCCCACGACCTCTACCACGGCCTCTTGCCGCTACTCTTCCTCGAGCTACAGCCCCAGCGGCTGGCTCAGACGCACCCTGTTCCGCCGGTGCTGGTGTTGGCGTAGTCGTTGCTCTAGTTCTAACCAT